>NW_008239283.1:1300749-1340749 GCF_000691975.1 Corvus brachyrhynchos | reverse complement strand
CCTTTGAAGACATTTTTTTGGAAGTGTGAGCAACTATTTGTGTTTGGAAAGGAGCGCAGGTCAAGCATCGCAGCGCAGCCTCTCTGCTGGCTTTAACTGCTGTTGGGGAGGTACGTTACAGCCTCGAGTTGTGCATTTGCAGAGAAAATATCACCCCGTCCAGATGCTCAAGTCTGCTCTTTCTGCGCAGAAAACCCCGCACGAGGCTCTTGCAGTGTATGAAAAGCCAGGAAAAGAGCTCGGCATGTTTTTCCTTTGCATGGTAGAAGTTAGAGGTGATGCGCAATCATTTCAGTCTGGATCAGACTATCCTTTAGCAAAGTCCTAAGTCTAATTGACCCCCAAAATCGACTGACAAGGTTCATTCCTCTCCGCTGCTGCCTAACTGGTTGTATGTACGTTGGGCATGCAGTACCTAAGTCAGATGCTGCTTTGTTATAATTAGGACAGCAAATTTTGTTTTCTGTTTGGTACTTGCTGTTACATATTGCATGTAATGTATGGCACTGTTAAGGGAAAAAAATTGGAGTCAAAGTGCCTGGAAAGTTAGGTCTGCTCTGTAGCACTGTGAGATTGTTGACATCTGCCGAGGTTGGAGAGCTCAGTAAGCAGGAAATGGGGTGTCACTCTGAGTGGTAGTTTACCATTATCCTGGCATCCTAATGAAGTGTCTGCAGTGCACAGAGCTTCTGGATGGCATCTTAACGCACGGCTAAGCAAAAGCACTTCTCTCCTTGTCACTGTCATCCATCTGCCTGCACCCTACTGTAGCCAATGGGATGGAACCATGCTACAATGTGCTATAAGCCATTTAGAGTTGCACATTGCATAATCAGTCCCATCAAATATGTAAAAAATGACTATTATTGGTTATTTCCCTCAAACTCTGGCACCTGGAGCTTGATACATTAAAGTTTAACTTTTCTAAATGCTGGTTTTTCCCATTAATTCCACATATATTTTTGTTAAATTGGAGTGAGTTGTGAACTCATTGTCTTGGGTCTTGCTAGTGGATCACAAAAGTTGTATGAATATTCATTGCAAATTCCACTTTATATCACATAGGATGAATTTATCAATTGCCCAGATAGTGCGGTTTCGCACAATTCTCATTTTCTTTTGCGACAACTAATTCTGAGGCATGAATAAAAAGTAAATCAATTCGGATCGCAAATTGCTTATTTTCTTTATAGCTAATATTCGTTAGTTTCAACACTTCTTATAGATTTTTTTTTAAACCAAGAAGATATTTTACAATATATCTGCAATAGAGGATTGCCACAGTGTACTGTGAGTGATTAAAATTGGGACTTTTATGTTACATGCAGTAACATTAAAATATCCTGACATTAAAAGTGGTATGAATAAGTGATTTATATATTAATACATTAAAACCTGTGTATCTTAGCCAGCATGACTTCCAGAATATGAAGACTTACCAAATGAAAGCAGAGTTTTGGGCAGTTGATGTGTCTGGGGAAAAAAAAAAAATTAAGCCAACAGAGTACTCCCTTTTAAGCAAGTTTTCATTCCCTGATAACACCGCAGCTATCAAGGACTGGGGTTAAGCATTGTGTGACAGAGCAAGCTTCTAAAATGGGCAAGAGCAAGATGAATTGGCTAAGTTGGGTGTTTATTTATACAAACAAGAGGGCAGAACATAATTTAGTTGCATCAGGAATTTTTCACAGACATTAAAACTATAGCAAACATAACAGCAGGGATGCTTGCACAGCAGCACAGTGGGGAAGCTCACAGAGCGTCTGCCCACACTCCGGCTGGCTGTAGCCAGCGCCATAAGTCTCACAATTTCATTAGCACTCGAAAATCCACCTAAACCACCCCATTCTGATTAAAAAAAATATAAAAGGAATGAAATAAACAACCCAAAAACTAAGCAAAAAAAGCCCCAGACAAGACCCGTCTTTCTCTCGGCAGCCGAATCAGTTGCGAATTGTTGGAAAAACTCTTGGCAGGCAGATTTTGCTGTAGCAACAGTGTGTGACGTTTTAACCACAGCAGAAATCGTATCCAAAAAAACAGAACAAGGTGAGAAGAGCCTGTAAGAAAATCAGGGAAAACCATGCCTAAAAAAGCCAACAACAACAATCAATAGTTTGATATTTTATGCAGGATCATAAATCACTGGGTTTTTTTCAGCAGTTCAGCCGTGAGGCTTGAAAGCATAAAAAGAAACCATGGCTTGTGATAAAATTAGGCATTAATGTGAGGCATAAATGCCATTTAACATTAAACATGCACAAGCCACCAAAATGCCTGGAAAAAGGGAAATGGGTGCTATAGTAAAACTATACAAAGTAAAGCGGACATGAATAATGCAGCAGGTCTGAGGAGGGTCACGGGTCAGACCCCAGTACCTTACAAAATAATGAATGCATGTCAGGTTAGAGACATCCATCCCTTCCTAGCCAACGTGAGCTATTGGAGATAAACCCTGGACTTCCTGTTCTGAAACAAAGTGGCTTGTTGTAAACATCTATGTCCATTTAAAATTAATGATTAAAAGAAAGATTCGGTGGGATTCTCTTAAGTATTCTTTATGGACACAAGTGCTAAAGGTTACTTTCTTCATTCATTTTTACCCAGCCACTGTTAATGTTAGAGACACGTCATGTTTTCTTCTGTGCCCAAATGTTTATCCAAAGCTCATTTACAAAAGGGCTTATATAATAGTAAGAGGGGTTTTTTTTCAATGCATTCTTCGTTTAGATGTAAACAAGAGAGCATCTCCACGGTTTTGCTCTGTTAAAGGGAGCCAGCCCTAGTTTTAAAGACGGTAACCCAAATTCTAAATATATTTTCTATGATTCTTTTACACAGCAAAACCATCTGTGGTTCCCTTCAGAGTATCCTGATCTGCTGAAATTATCCCCTATGTCTCTCAAAATTTCCCCCCAAAAATGCATGAAGGATTAACTCTCCTCTCATTCTTTATTTTATATATGTCATTATGATGACTTTCCCTTCCAAAATTTTCGTGGGGAAAAGAGGGTCTAACTTTCCAAAATGGTTGTATTTTCTCCCTCAGATTTTCACCAATTTTTTAAAATAAAAATAATATAATTAAAAACAATATTGTTTCCTTCCATCACAACTGCTCTGCTTCCTTTACTAGACTTAGGTGGAGAATTTAACAGCTGTTCAGAGTGTTTTCCTTCCTTTTCACCCTGCACTGCTGGGCTTCATGATGCAGCACAGAGAAGGGGAATAACTTTTCCCCACCTATTTGTAAAAACCCATGTTTAAGGATTTCCTCCCTCCACTTGTGCATGGTACAGAAAAAAACCTAAAAAAAAATAATTTCATTAAAAAGTCTTTCTACTCAGGGATCTGAAAGAGAAAAATTTCTAGGAATGTGGAACTGAAGGCTTTACAGAAATAAAGCGAATACATAGGTATTGCAAATGAAACATAAGATCTTGCATCTGATCTGTTAAATATTCCATCAACAAGGTCAAGAGTAAAGACAAGCCCAGCCACAAAAACTGAAGCGAGAGTAAGCTTTAATAAAAAAAATGAACAGTTTATCCTCTTCAGCTTCTCAAGTGGAAAAACAAATTCTTTTATACTAGGGAAAAATCAAGCGTGTATAGAGCATTTAAAAAAACCCACGGATATCAACCATTTTAATGAAAGAGTACCCAATATTTTCATGGAACTATAAAAGGGAGCAAGACTAAGTGTTATGGCAAAAAGCCTGGGCTCAGCAGCTTTGTGTGGGAAATGGTGAAATGTGACTGTGATTTATAATGAGAAAAGGTATCTACAACATACAATTTTCTACCTAGCTGCAAATAATAATTCATAGTGATGTCCCTTCCAGATAAAATACCTTTGCAATGTAGGACTCATGTGGTAAAATGATCATGATAAATGTCAGACCAGTGCAGGTAACGGCTTTACAAACCATTAAGATTAGCTGGCTCTTTTTTTCTGATGATAACAGTAACCATGCTGTGATTCTATGTGGTAATAATATCTCAGTACTGATAAATGCCAGAGCCAGGCAGAGGTGTTTATCATTCCCAGTTCAGAAATGCTGACTAAAGTTACCACATGTTGCCTGTTTTTTTCTTCTTTTACAATAGACTAACAATTAACAAATAGACCAACATACAGCATAATTTTATGCAAAATTTCTATGGTTTTTGTGCTTTATTGCCTACCTAAATATCCCTATGTCCCAATACTGATGACTTTGGTACAGCAAGCCCTAAAACAAAGCTTTCTACCCTTGCCATTCTCTCAATAAATAATTTTCTTATAAATTAATATTGGGGGGGGTGTTATTTTATTTCTTTTACAAATACACCTCACAAGGAATTGCAGCCTCTGTAAGCAGCAGAGGGTGTAGGGATGTGGTTCCCTATCTGGTATCTGTGTTAATCAACACAGAGCAAAACCACTTCCATCAAGAGAACACGATAAAGTCTTACTGTACAACACTTCCTTGTAAATACTCTGCAACGAGTGAGCCCTTCCTTCCACTGAGCTTGTCCCTGCCTCAGTGTCTTAGTTCCACTCAAGCCCATTGAATTCTCAGAGACAAAACCAACCCAAACCAGAATTAAAGATTAAACTACTTGAGAATCTTTGTTTGTGAAGTTGCAGTAGAGGCAAGGCAGCCCCAATATAAATATAACTGATCTGGTGAGATCATAGCATGTCTTGTCACAGCGCGTCCAGAGAAGGACAATGGAGCTGGGGAAGGGTCTGGGGCGCAAGTCTGGTGAGGAGCAGCTGAGGGAGCTGGATGTGTTTAGCTGGAGAGAAGGAGACTCCAGGAGGGACCTTAGTCCCTCTCTGCAACAAGCTGGCAGGAGGTTGTAGCAAGGTAGAGGTCAGTCTCTTCTCCCAGGTAACAAGACACAGATTGAAAGGAAATGGCCTCAAGTAGTGCCAGGAGATGTTTAAGTTGCATATTAGGGAAAATTTCTTCATTAGAGGGATTGCTAAGCATTAGAACAGGCTGTCCAGAGCAGTGGTTGAGTCACCATCCCTGGAGGGATTTAAAAGCCATGTGGATGTGGCACTCGAGGACATGGTTTAGTCCTGGACTTGGCAGTGCTGTGTTAAAGGCTGGACTCAATGATCTTGGAGGACTTTTCCAAACTAAATGATTCTGTAATTTTATTTACGCACACCAAGCAGCACAAATAAAAAGCTCAGAGAATTTGCACCCCCTTCCTATAATAAAATAACTCCTGCAAATTTCGTATCATTTTCATTTGTAGCTTCAGACCTATTTCCACTGGACAGTTCACGCATAGAACAAAAATGAACAGTAGTATTGGCTTGTGGCAGAAAACATCAAGGGATGACTGCAAGACTGGAGGAGGTTGTGCTGTTCAGAAGTTAAGGGTTTTTGAAGGTCAAACCAGAAAAAGAGAGAAATACACAGAAAGTGTGCTCTTCATTTTTGTTTAACTTCATTATCACTATTGTCAGTTGCTTGACTTCCTACAGAATAAATCCATAAGAAAGCTTGGGGGTTTTTTACTGAAAAATACCTCTGCACTGACTCCTTTGAGCTCTTTGTCTTCCATGTCTATATGATTGTTAAAATTAAAAACAATTTCAGTATAAACATCTATGTCTGTAGGTGTGAAGTATTAAACTCAACAGGAATTAGCAATACATGCTGAGGAAGAATATTATCCTAGTAATTTTAATTTTTAAATTAAGCTTGATTGCAGGAAAATTTTAGCTTGAAATTTTTTTTGGTGAAACCTTTAAATCAAGTCACTAATCACCATGTATGCTTATGCAGCACCTACTGCAACTGGGATTTAATCCTGATTGAGATCTCTGAGTGTTAGGGTAATATGAATATTAAAGAGGAACATATATGAAGAATGATAGGTGATAATTAAATCATAGATGATAAGATCAGAAAAGTGTTCTCAGGTTATCTAGGGCATGTAACATGCAAGATGTTTTCCCTACGTCAGACCTACTGGTACCTTATCTAATCTGTTCCTAAATGAAAGCACAGTTGTACATGACTTTGTTTTAGTTGCAACATCTTAGAAAAATCGGTGAAAGTATCAGCCAAATCTTCCCCACAAAACTATGAATCATGGTAAAACAGGAAGGTATACCTTAACAGAAAGGATAGAAATGTTCTCATCACCTCAAAGGAGAGATTAAAGCCCTCAGAGCTACATTCTTTTTTACTAATTCTTTACTACTAATTGTAAGTTTGAAATAAAATTTTTTTCCTGCAGAAATTCCAGTTGTGGGGTGTTGCAGGTATGAGAAAATAACTACAGTGGAATGGTTTCTCAAAATAATTGTTCACCAGGAAGGACTACTAAAAACAATAGCAAATCTTTTCATATTTCCAAACATGATGGGGTGTTAGGGACAGCAATTCATGAATATACTGGATCTAATAATGATGAGAATAAAAGGACAACAAGGATTACTTGGGAAGTTCATCCATCAGAGAAGCTGCACCATTGGAAAAACATAAGTTCAAAAGAGGGTTCCATTTAAGATGTGGGTCTCTTGCTTCTTGGAGGTATTTTATCTAAGGAGGATGGTTGAGCAGTCTAATAAAATAAATTAAAAGTAGAAAAATACTTTTCTGTGAACCAGAAAATGCTTTCTTGAGATTAACAGAGAATTTTTAATCTTTGTAAACTACTCTTGTTCTCTGTTAAGGTGAAAGAAGGTATGAAATATTCTGGTTTTAACCACATATTCACAATGACTTTTCTTGTAAGGTACCAGCTACAGCACTGTGCAAAGTTATGTCCTAATTTGGGACTCACGTGGTTATTTTCTCTTTTTTTTTTCCTTAGAAATCCAGAACAATGCCACTCGCATCAAATGCATAAGGAGCCTGGTAAAGAAGCTCCCTAGACCCAACTATGACACGATGAAAATCCTTTTTGAACACCTACAGAAGTAAGTAGAACCGTGGTACTGATGAATCAATAATTTTAAAAGGAATCGGTATGTGGTGTCCTAATCCTATTGGAAATGTCACCCAAAACACCAAAGATAATTACATTCTTTGGTAAAGCTGAGCACGATTTATGGTATCTATGTATATCCTATTCCTGCACAAGAAATCAGGATGTCTAAGCAAAATCCCAAATTTTTCCTCTAGTAGAAAGCAGGACAATCCAATGCAGTCAAAAACATTGGGATTAACATGTTACAGGTGCATTGAATTGGGCAAATGCAACATATTCCAGATTGAATTCACCCAGTTTGATTGAATCTCTCCAGTAGTGGCCTTTTGGATGCTCATGTTTTCAACATTGAGATCCCTGTTGTTCAACCACCTGTACTGATCTTGTGCTATGTTGAGGTCAGGAATTACCTCACTCAAGAAAACACACAATGTGCTCTTGTCCCTCACAAGGAGCTTGTGACAACACAGAGCATCTAAGAAATGCTGAGGAGAGATTTGGGAGTGCATCTTTGCTCTCCTAATGTTGCTGAGATACCACAGAGGCAGAAAAACGACCCTGTGAGGTTCCCCCTTATCACTCCCCTGTGGTTTCCACACTCACTGAGCTGCATTTGCAAGAGATGTCAACCCAAAAAATCAACCCAGAGTCTCACGTTCACCTCAGGTTTTCTTCTTGTGCTTCATAGCATTAACAGTAAGAGCATAGACAGCTCACATGGCTCACTCAGGCACCCACTGCAGCTGTTTGACATGCAGGATGACCAGGGAGACCTCAGGATAGGGATATGTGAAGGGCAGGGTCCTGTGATCCTGTTCCTCCTTGCTGTTGGCACTACCCGTGCCATTTTCTACAGTGATTTTTCAGCCAAACTACTCCTAAAACTGAAGGGACATCAGGATCTGGGCCCCATCAAGGCACAGAGGAGTATTTCATCCCAGGAATGGTATACTGACCCCAGTGAGGGAGTGATAAAGGCTCCAAATCAAAGACCACTCTGAGTTTATAATGAATGATGCCTTTATAGTGGTCATTTCTTGGCATGTGCATGTAAGAGATGTAGATCCTTTATCTTGTTTTGCAGCTTCCAGCTGAAATGGCAAAATGAAGTCCATACAGTTGTGGGAATGTCCCCATTTCATTAAGCATGGAAGGATTTTAAGCAGTCCATAAAATGACTGAGTTTGGCCTTGCAGAAAAACAGTTTTCTGTGTGTTCATTTGATGTACTGTGTGCACACATTCTCTCCTTCAGCAGGTTATCTAGAGAAGGACGATAATTTATTACTGTCAATGGAAGAATAATAAGGGAAATTATTTCCTGGGAAGATCCTGAGTGCAAGAAGTGGGTACACGCTGTCAGCACAGATATGCCATATACAAAATTTACTGCACTCTGTGTGGCATTGATCTTAACCTGACAAAGTTTTGTTGCCATGTCTTAGGGGAGAGATATCAGGTATACATAATAAGTCTTTGATCTCATAGTTAAATCACTTGATTGAGGCTCAGGAGACGTGGGTTCAGTTCTTGGCTTTGACCGGATGTTCTGGGTGACCTTGGGTAAATCATTTAATCTCCCTGTGCCTTGGTTCCTTGTTTACAAAATGATGATAATACTTCCTTTGTCTGCCTTGGCTTTTTAGAGCATAATCTATTTGGGACAGCAATTGTTTCCTGCTGTGGATATGTAGAATAATGGGCAAAACTGGACTGACACTGGTGGCTTTTTGGAGAAAAAGAAAATAAAAGGAAAAATAAAACCACTAAAATATGGGAAATAAAATACCAATAGTTCATAATGCTGAGGTACACCAAGGCAACACAGTGGCACAGAGTGATGGAAGGCAGGAAGATGTGACGGTGGGGCCATTTGGGGGTTTGAGCATTAGGGAAGTAATTGTCTGAGTCTCTCTGAAGAAGGTCAATCATCTTCTCTGCCTCAAACACATCCTCAGGAAAAGACAGGGCTATTCCATAAGCTTTGCTCCACTGGTATGGAAGCGACAGTAGAATAGATATTGAAAGCACAAAAAATCCCTCAAACAAGTAAAACATGTGTGTTCTCTTGAACTTGAGGATGTTAAAGGCAGGGGTCACTCTGAATGACCTCATGGTTCCATAAACAAGAATGAAGTAGTGTACTTACATTTTCAGTAATGATGTGATGCTTATATTATGCAAATATGGGCAATGTGCATTTGTTTGAATCAGTCTAGGAAACACGACTAGTTTGCAGAGGTTACAAAATGTAGAATTATATTAATTTTAGGGACAGTCTTCAGAAGAGGGGTGCCAGTGTCCCCTTTGATCACAGGCCTTTCTCAGGGCAAATCACAGGAGTTTCAAAAGTTTCTGATTAGTTGGAAAAATAACTAAACTGGCTTTATTTGCAGCATATTACTGCAGTTTCTCTATTTACTGGTAGAGATGGCTGGTCTTGCCCTGTGTTGAACTGGTTTTAAGGGGGTTCTGATGGGGAGAAGATGGATGATTGCAGCTATGCTGTTTCCATGGCATTCCCCTCTTTCTCCTACCCTTCTCCTATTCCTTTCTTTCCTGTCAGATGGGCAGAACAGGGCCATACAGACCTGAATCATGGGGCTGCTTAAGCCTGTGACTTCTATACAGCATGTGAGAGCATCTGTCTCACTGACACAGCAAGAGAATCCAACCTTTGCTTTATCCTAAGCCATTCTGCAGCAATCCAGCCTGCAGCAGCAGGTCCAGATCAAGCAGAAATAACAATGAGAAGTGCACTTCAGAAGGGTCCTCCTTAGAAACCCAGACAAAGCAGGTGATGAGAGTGTCTGTGAGAAAGGCCTGGCAGCAGGGACTAACACCCGTGCCATATATCTCTCTTAAACCAAGCTCTCTGAAGCTGCAAGAAGTCATAGTGCAGTCTATGAAGCCCACAGGAGGTGGATTAAAAGCAAAGCTTGGGGCTGCAGTACCTGTTCTTTTAAGTTTTTTGGGTTTGATGGGAAAAACCACAACCCACTGATGTCTCTGTTCATCTTTCCATGAAATCTCTTCTACTTAAAAGCAGAATAGACAAAATATTGGGCTGAACAGACATGTCACATAGGTTTTGTCAGTCTAATTCCATAAGGAATTGTTCTATTAGGACTCATTCTGAAAATAATTGAGCACATCTACTGTTAGGCTATTCATGCTTTTTCCCAAAGATGAGAAAACCAAACAAATAGACTTTACAAAGGAAAGAAACAAACCCAACCTAAGGAGGGATTTTCCTGAATAAAGGTCTACAGAAAACAGCCTGTCCTACTTGAACATGTTTAGAAATATTTGCTTGCTCATTAGACAATATTTGTACAGCCTAGGTATTGCTGTCCCCTACACCCGTTCCACAGATCTCTTCTCTTTCCTCTTCCTTACTCTCATGGGACTTTTACTCCCAAACAAAGTGAGCTAATCACAGGTACCAGATAAAACTGATGCACCTTTCTGGTCCTATATTTTGGGTGCACACAGGACATCAAATGATGCAGAGACCTTGTCTTGACTCCCTGCACAAACATGAGCTAAGCACAACCAAATCCCTATCTGAGAAACCATTATTTGTACCCAGTAATTTACTCAAACAACTGTAATGCAAGTGAGGCAGAGGGAGAATTTCACTCTTTATAGCATTTTATGAACTGTTTTCACCACAGCACCTAGAGGTAGCTGTTACGCAGCCATTGGGAAACCGAGGCACGAGAAGTTTGAATGACTTAAAGTCTCGGCATAAGTCAGCAATACAATCTAAAAACCTGGAGGGGATTTTTTATTTGCACAGCCACTTCTCCAGTGGCCACAAAACTTCTCTTTTCTCCCTTATGCAAAATGCAGCAGGGAAGAGGAACACCCTGGCTGGGTCCTCAGCACTGCGCTCTGAGCTGGCGAGGGCGGACGCTGCTCTGCTCCAGAAGCTGTGTGCCTGCATTATACAGCACTGTGCCTGAGCTAATAAGCTGTGCTTATTAATGTTAAATTAATGAATCTCAGCCTGCTCTGCTTATTAGGTTGAGCTCCGTGCCACCACAAGGCAGCTCTGCAACTCCCAGACCTGAGCTGTGTCACATCTGACCAGGCTGGAGCACAGGGCAGCCAAGCTCCAGTCTGGCTGTACCCATCCATGTGGACACCCCTGCAAGGGGATGTATTAGAGAGAAAAACCCTCTCTTTGCTCCTGATTTCCCTGCACGAAGGCAGGATAATGTGTGTTATTTACAAAACTATAAAAGGGATGTTGAAATAATTAAACAGGAAGGCAGGGGCCAGCCCGACGCTCCCATCCCTCTCCCTTACGTGGAAAGCGCGGAACCCAGATGCCCAACTGTGGAAGATATTCTTCCAGCAGCAGCATCTGCCTCCTTGGCAGGCAGTTCAGGCAGGTTGTCTGGGGAGCTCTGCAGTTGCCTCTTGGTTTGTCACGTGGATCTGTTAATGTGCCCTATCTGGCTGCCTTGTCCGGGCAGGAGCTGATTCCTTTTAATTCACCTTTGAATCCAAGAAACTCCCTTTATTTTGCTCCATTTTTCCCATACTCTACATAGCATGGCTAGGGATTCTCAGATGTCATCCAGGCTTTCTGCCCTTTCAGAGGGAGAATGATGATTTTCTTCCTGATTGCTTTCCTGCTCTGCCCAAATTCTTCATTCTTACTGATTGTTTGCATCGATTTCACTGGAAATATGCTCCTCATCAAGAGTAGAACTGTTTATCTAAGACAAACCCACTGATATTAATATATTATCTAACAAAAGTCATAGGTATTCATCTTCAGCTATTTTGACAAACCAACCAAACTTCCCCCATGTTCATAGGTTTGTGAACAGGAAAAAACATCCAACCTTGACAAACGGGGAGGAGGAACAGTCCCCCCACCTCAAACCTCACAACTTGTGGCAGCTACATTCTGAAGAGCAAAGGTTTTTGCAAACTCTATACAGCTAACAGACTTGTTTCTACCTATTAAAAAAAAGAAAATGAGCAAAGCCATGCAAAGCCAGCAGCCCACAGTAGCCTGCACACCAGGACACAATGACAATGTGATGACAAGTCCAGCAGCAGTACCCAGAATTCTGAGGGAAAACCAGAAAATGAAGTTAAAGTACAGCATGTAGTAGTGCTAAGCAGGGGATGTCTGCAAACTTTTTTTTTTTTTCTCCAAAGTTGGTGGAGTAAAGATGTAGCAAACATATGTGATTTTCACTTGCTAAACTACGTGTCATATCAGCAGTTCTCGGGCAGGCTCACGTATTAAATGTAGGCTCAAGAGAACCCTTTTCTGACACAGCAAAAGAACAGATTACACTAAGAACTGTGCAAGTTTTCTGTTAAGAAAAAAAAAATAATAGTAAAGGTTAAAGCTACTTAAAACTAAAAACAATCCCCAGAATGGAAGGAGTATTTAAAAAAATTCTATTTGGGAAACCTCAGTGGATCTGTGGAAGACCTACAACCCAAAATGTGGAACGAGCCCTTAAGTTTTCCCTCAGGAAAAATGCTCAAATTCAGGGAGATGCAGAAGCCTTTAAATGAAGGCACAAGAAAGACTATTTGTGGAAATTATTTCCTGAATCAAGACCTTTCTTTATAATCAGGAAACTCATAAGCAGCTTTTGGTTTTCAGCCACAGGACAGCAGCAGGGAGAAAAGTTTAGCTGTGCTCCTACAAGCTTTGGGAGCAGCTACTGGAAATGTGAGGAGGAGAAACGTCCTCTTGCATAAGGGCAGTAAGTAGGTGGACTGACCAGTTACATAAAAGACTCAGGTATCCCTGACTGACATTTTAAGTTTTATATGAAACCATTTAATCATCTCTTAACTTGAGAAGGGCAAATATATATTGAGATGTGCTTTTGCACACGTGCTTTTCTCAGTTTCAGCTATGGAAGAGTTTTACAAAGGAGCTGGAGCAATGCCAACACTCATCCCATTTACCACAGATTCCCGGGGCTCATTTTGGGGGAAGGGGAAGAATTAAACCCTTTTTCTCTCGGTTGAGCACATGACAGTCTACTAAACTCACCCTTTGGAAATTAGTGGACACAAAAAAATGAGCACCAGGCACAAGTGTGCACAGGACAGGCAGAAAAACCCCAGTCTCTCAGAAGCATCTTTGTGCATTTTGATGTTGTACTTTTTGGGGTTATGGTGACCTGCTATCAAGTGTTTTGCAGTCATGCCAAATCCTGCTTTTTGAGGAATAAGAAAGTTTACAAAGTTTAGTTCTTCCCCAAAGAATACCTTACAGCTTAGTGCTTTTAAAGAGAAGAACAATGAGTAATTAAAACCACATTTTCACCCCTTGCTTCCATCTACTTCCTATTTCCACCACTGTATTTAAAAATATAAACCCTGATTTTCATAACAGTCAGGCAAATAATTGCACTCGGTACTCTTCAATGCTACCAAGTACTGAACTGGTGTATCAGCAAATAACAGAATGATAAAAATAATTAACATAGTTTTAATTTAAATATTTATGACACAGTTGACTCTGTGGCTGCACGGCACCATTGTGCTGAGTGCAGTACACAAATCCTGATAGATAGAGGCCCTGTTTCCAAGAGCTCCTATTGTTCATCCCACATTACTCAATATCAAACAATCTCAAAAAAGCTTTTCAAACATTAATTAAATCTCCTAACTTCTTTTTCAGGTCAGTAAGTTTTATTATCCTAGTTGTGTAGATAAAGAAAGTGAGGAATGGAGAGGGTAAGGCACTTTCCCACCACGACACAGCCAACACTTCTCACTTCCACTCTTTGTTTGCTCCCCAGTCCCCCAGCCGAGCCCCCCAAGGCTTTGAAGGCTCATCCATGTGCTGTGGGTGTACGTGTGCATCTGGCCAGCACATCCCAGGGAGGGCTGGTTACTGCTAAGGACTCTTCAGTTAATCAGGACCACGTGAGAATCTTGCTTCTGGTTTGCACTCGCATAAGCTTTAGCAAAATATCACCGGTGGACTTAATTTATGTGATTTTGTAACCTCTTAATATTGCTTGGGGTTAGTGTTCCTTCCAGCAGAAATGGTTTTTTGTTGGCCAGAATTAGGACTGCTCAATTCATTACCATGGATCTTTTTTTCTTTTGCTGTTTGGGGAGATTGGGACCTAACACACAAATTTCCACGACCAGGTCATCAAAGGGTAAATTGCAATGCTTTTCATTTTTGTGCCTAAAGATACGTGATTTTTCTCAGAATTAAGGTTGTGAAATAAATAATTTGCTTGAAGTTTCTCAGATATTCATTGGAACTTAAAAAACAAGACAAAACAAAACAAAAAAAGGCTTTAAGGCCAAAATGTCAGCTCTCTGTGCAAAATAATTAATATAACACAATAGGATCTATTCTACTATTGATTGAAAGGGAATTTATGCAGGTAATTCATTAAGGCTAGTGAGAGTTTGGCATGTAAATCCCCCAGCACTTTGGTGGGAAAACAGACCCTGATTTTTTTTTTTTTAATAAGCTATAAAATATATCCTTTTCAGTGGCAAATATATGAAAAGCAAAAGCAAATACCTGAACAACTAGGGCCATTGATGGCCCTGCTCTGTGAGGGTTCTGGAATGACATTAGATCAAATCCTTTTTCACACACTGCGAAAGATGCAACAATCATTTCAATCACCATGTTAAGAGAATCAATACAATTTTTCCTTCCAGAGAATGGTACTTTACATTGCAATATTTACAGGTTATCACCTTCATACATCTCTTTTTGTGGTCAAGTGCATGATTACTACTTCTGACAGGGTATTGGCCATTTTCTTATGAAGATCTACAAATTCTTGTAAATAAAAACCAATCTGGGGAAAAAAAAAAAAGTAAAGAGCAAATCTGTGGACTGGAATGCACCCTACTTGTAATGGGAACAAAAAGCTGGCAATGAAATATAAACCTAAATCATAGCAGAATGACCTACTTTAAGGCATTTGCCAAAGAGACAGTGTTTTAGACAGCTCCTCTGAAGTAGCGTCTTTATGTCTATGCCATCTGCAGATTTATTATTGTGCTTTAGAAAAAAAAAAAAAAGAAAAAAAAAAAAAGGAAAGAAAAACCTACAGTATGCCTGAACAAAACTGAGCTTCATCTATAGAAAGATTCCAGTACTGTGGGCACCACACCCACACCTACTGATGTGGTCCAAGTTTTTTCTTTAGAGGCACCTAATTAAGAAACCCTGACTCATTTACATGGATACGTTTGATCTAAATTACACTCCAAACCACACCAAATTAGGAGCATCTGTGAATGCGAAGTGTTTGTTCCCAGTGCCTGGTAGAACAGGGCCAGTTCTGGACGGCACATGTTCAAGTGACGAAAAATATTTCAGATGTAACATACTTCTGAGACCCACTTTTCCACTAATAATTCATAATAAGTTAAACCAGTATCTCTGCTTCAGCAATTATTTCAGGCTGGGGAAAAAATGTCATTTTACTTTTTAAAGGAGGGGTAGGGGAAAAGGGGGAGTGGGCAACCACCTAGTTTGGTTGTTGTCCCTTATAAGAGGCATTAACAAAACCATTAGCTGCAATTTACTCTGCACAGTGCGTGTATGTATTATCAGATACACTTTACTTCTAAAGCCTGGACTGAAGGAAAATATCCATGAATGATTGGTTGTTGTTCACTAACAAGACCTTCTGCCTTGGTGAATGGTCTTCCCTCATTAATCAGTTTTCCAGAGGAGTCCAGGCGGAGGGCAGGGTCTCAGACCAAAGAGGCAGCACCCTACAGAACATTAACATGAAAAATTTAAGACCACCAGATTTGAGAGCGATATTTCCCTTTCCAGGCTGCATTGCTGGTGGCTGACTGTGCCTGCTTGCAGCCCAGAAATCCTTTCTGTACAAAAACGAGTCCTGTGGCAATTAGGAAACTTTTATCCCACTTTCCCATCTCCCACTAAGAGCAACAGGGGGGCTGCAGAAGCCACTGGTTGCTGCTTTGCCGCCTTACTGACAAACTGAATAAAAAATAGCCTTAATCTCACTCTAAGCAGCCCAGGAACCGAGGAGTGTAAATCCGAATTCCACGCTGGGTTTGCAGTTCCCAGCCCACTGGTGCAATTTGGCACAACCTTTGGATTTGGCCCATAGTGTTTGGCAGCCACCTTTTATTCTTCTCGTCTTTTATACTTTGTGAATAGTCCAAGTTACATAATGCCAGTGACAATTTGTTTATGGTGAGCATTGGAGTCACTGTTTTATGATTACATTCAAACTTTAAGCCACATTTTGACATCTAAGGATCATCTTGCATTCTCGTGTACTCTATACAATGAAGGTTTGTGTTCCAGTAAGGAGGGGGGGAGAGGAACTTTATAAATAACATGACTCCTTTTGTCTGAAGAGATTTTAATACATTTGTCTGATCTACTGTTTTTTCAGTAGCTAGAATATCATTTGAATATATTAATATTTTCAGCAACTGTGCTGAGGGAGCCCAGTTAATAACTTATGCATGGGTGTATAGATACACTTCAGAGAGAGGTAGTTTTCAGCCCTTATGTTGGCAATACTTAGAAACACACAATGAAAGAGCCTGTTCTTTCCTCCTCTTTGTTGTGGGCATGCATTGTGATGGTATGGAGCCAGTGTTCTCTCTGTTGTCTACACAGCCTGGATTCAATAAGCAGTTATATATGCATATTATGACAATGTGGTCAAGGAAACCAGATTTTTTTACTATACCTTCATGTGCCTGTACAGTATAAAATCTGGTATTTATTTTTCTTGTCCTCATTCAATATGTTAAGAAAAAATCATAATTTGATACAGGTTATGTTCACTTTATAATTAAAATTATAGAGTTAGATGAAAATACAGCAAGATGTTGCTGAATGGAAAATATTTATCTTTTCGTACATTACGCATTATGGTGCTATGTAAAACCATAAATCTGTGAAGCAGCTCTCTCCAGCCAACTTGCCTCCTCCCCTGGTCCACAAGATGCAACCAGTTACCTCCTCTAAGCTGAGGCTTCTACACCCACCTCAGCCCTGACATTAGACAGCACTGCCACATCCTCTCCAGAGCTTTGCTGTGGCCTTCCAAAAGAAGACCCCTTGCCATGGAGATGAGCCAAGAAAAAGGAATTCAGAAAAGTTCTGTAATTTTTACAGCTCCTTCTGTAGCTGTCCTAGCACCTTCATGGGAAAAGCACAAACTTTTTGCACCATGTTCTCTGTGTCAGCACTAGACTCAGGCTCCCCAGACCACCTCAGGATAGCACTTCATCCATCTGGAAACTGTTCTCACCTCCCAGATCATTGCCATCCGCACTGCCAAGTGCAGGCCTTCACCAAACACCATCAGCAGTCACCATACACTAGCAGGGTAGGGCATATGGGACAGCCCTGTAGCATATGGAAGCTTTCCAGTAAGTAAAGTTTACTGGGAACATCAGTTTGCCTTGTTCAAACTCTCAATCCAGAGAGGATTTCCACAGGGCTGTGGCAGCAGTAGTAGCAGGCAACTTTAACCACCTCAGACAACCCAGATTGTTTCCATGTCTGGATAAGAGTCTCAGAAAAGTGTCATCGGAAGAAGGAGTTTTCATTCCTTTGGAACATCTACCCCATGGAAGTCACTGCAGCTGCTCTGGACTCAGAGTCAGCCCTGAGCTGCTATCACAGAGCAAATTTCAGGTCTTGTTGAACACATTTTGGGTCTCACCTGGGCACTATGGTGAGGAGCTGCTTCACCTTTCCAGGTTACATAGTAGGAGCTTTCCTTTACTTCTCCTATTAAATTACGTTTATCCTGCTCTGCATCCTCAAACTACAATATGTGCTTGCTAGAGAGGCACTTTCTAAGCTTGTAAATCCATTTACAACCATTCACTCCAGGTCAGACATTTTCTGCTGGAGGGGCAGCACCTACAGAGAAGTGTCCTGTGTGAGTTGCCCCAAGACTGATAAGCAGGCCTTGATATCAACAGCAAGATTGTCCCTGTTGTTCCTAAATCCTTCAATCTCTGTCAAGCATGGTTTGGGTTAGGAGGTCTAAGAGAGTCGTGTATGTTCTCTCACCAGTTTTTTTAACTGTGGATTTTGATCAGGGTCAGACAGAAGCAGATATCGGCAAATCTGGTCACTTGAAGCTTCAAAGATGAAAGAAATACAACTACTGAGAGAGGTAGGGCTGACTGTGTAGAGAATAAAGACTTTGTAAAGTATCTAAGGCAGTTAGACCAGAGTCATCTGAGACCAGTACATGTGTGAATGGGCATTTGACTTTAAAGGAACTAATGAGAAAATTCAAAGCTAATTTAAAGCCAGGAAATATTGCAGAACTTGCAGTACTACAAAGGGTGCTTCTTAGAAATACACAATACATGGAAAATCCTCTACTCCAGGCAGTCCCTGCATTTAGTGCAGCAGACTAAACACATGCACAAAAAAATAAACATCAAGCTAAGGTGAGTGGACAAGACAGACAAAGTGTAAGTAGAAAAGACAATGCTGACGTAGTAAATTCATTGCTCAAGGGCGAGCAAAATGTAAATAAGTTTAAAGAAATCAAAGACTCGTGGCACATACTCACTAGTGCGTTTAAGAGCTGCGTTCATCCTACTCGTGCTCAGTATCAGGGCTGAAACAATCGTGGTGCTGGGAGGCATGTTAAAGCATCTTTCAAATCTGATACAAATGCAGTGCATGTATATTGCAGTCGCAGCTTGTGGAGAGCTCAGAACTGAACCTGGAAGAGGAGGAATCCTGGTTGAGGTCAGGTCCCATATAAAATCTTCTCTGTTGGGTAGATCGCTGCAAAAAGACTTTCATTTTAAACAACAAGATGGTGATAATATGGGATACAAAAAAATGGAGATGTTGTGTTGGGAACAGTTAATAGGCCAACATTTGAATTTTATTCATTATTTGAAAAAGACTTGAAACAAAATAATTTATGAAGTAATTACAATGGTTTGATTTGATGTTTTTAAAGGTCTTTTCCAAACTAAATGATTCAGTGATTCTATGATATAAAAATTCACAGAAAAGGAAAACTTTGGTGAGAGTTTGTTCCCTTACTTTTGTGGAATTCTCTGCCACATTCTCTGATTTCTAAGTCAAAAGTTACTGGTTTCCTCACAGAACTGAATAACTAATTCATGACACTGGACAAAACCAATGCGTTGTTAGTGAAACTGTGTTTTTCATGGGCTGCTCTAGACTCAGAAGTAAAGATGAATTTCTGAGCAGGTTGTCTACGGCTCAACATCCCAGGCTGAAATTCCAGTCAATTGCCCCTTCTGGGCTCTAAGTCAGAAAGTAAACCTGTCATATCCAGGGCTGAGTTATTTGCTGTCAACTGGATTATAGCACAAAAAGGCTGTAATTGAAGGCTGCAAGAGGTTATAGATTGAACATAGTCAACAACAGTAATTCCACTTAGTAAAAGTAGATATCATCCAAAATGAGAAAAGTTAAGCTCATATAAGGTGAAATTCTGACTCAGTTGTGGCTTCCAGTTGCTGGGATTTTTGTCAGTGACTTTCAGAGCAATCAAAATTTCACTCGCTGCCCAGAGAGAGATGCTGCAAAGGGTGTGATGAAGTGAAAGTTAAAATAACTCTTAACCTGGGGCTTCCAAATACATTTTCTGAGCAGAGACTGCTGTCTAACTCAGTGTTTTCATGATGTAGCAATGCAGACAGCACTTCAGGGGACCAAGGGGATAAAATTGTGCTAGTGGAGTAACGCTGGGATGTGCAACAAGAGCCACCCTGCTGTAAATGCTGAAGCTCCCATTGTTCAGCACCCTGTGGGACATGGGGAACTGGACTACGTAGGCACAGTAGTGTGCAGTTTGTGAGAAGTGATTTCAGAAAGTTGTAACATCACTGAATACCAGTGGCAGTGCTGACATCTTCCACCTGAGGCCCTCCTTTGAAGGACAGGTGGAGATTACTGGAAGAGGGAGCGTAGAAGTGTCTGACAGATGCACTAATTTTACTGGGAGCAGGAGGATTAAATTGTGATACAGTCTCATCATCTTTCTACCTTTCATACCAGTAAATATGAACCTTGATGTGCCTCTGGGAAGAAGGGTCTCCTGTGTGCTTTCCATATCCCTCCTGCTTTGGGTGTGCCGCACAGAGTGGCTCCTCTCACTGAGTTACAAACCAGAACTAGTGGCTCTGCTTTTTTGCCACGTACTTTCTGTTTGTCCATCATTAAGCACATCAAAGCCTCAGTGTCCCCATCAGAAAACAATGCTGTTAATAACATTAATCCACCTTTATTAAGAGCCTTTAGCTCTATGGAAGAGTACCAAATATTATTAAGACAAAGACGAGGATAATAAGGAAATGTGTTTTTTCCCTTGCTGACCTAGTTTCTAACCTCACTTTAAAATCTTCCCTCGATTTTAATTATGCTTAATCTAAAGCTAAGCTCACAAATCTAGCAAACTTAAGGGCTGCTTCTAAGTGAATTTTCTCGCCTGTCAGAGTTCCTCAAGCTTTCTGCACTACAGTCAGGAGTTTATTTCCAGCCCAGGCGCAGAGTTGGGGCATTTCTCTGCCGGCACGGTGGCTGTCGGACTTGGGAGCTCAGGCACCACCTTGCTCCACTCGAGCCTGGGCACCAGAGCATTCTTCACAGAACAATTGCAGTCCTTTTCTCATCAGCCATAGCCAGAGGCAGCAATAAGGGTGAAGGATATCTATCATGAAAAGTCCAGTGTCAATGTGTTCCCCCAATTTATTTACTGACCTTCAATGCAACAGCCATACTCCTGACCCTCATGAGATGAAGCCTAAGGGGAAATGGCACTGAGCACCAATTCCATATCCTGTTGTTCTGTGGTCTAAATTAAGTGCTAATTAATTACCACTGGCATCTTTGGCATTGCCTGTCAAATTGGATTTAGGATATCCTTTCGCTGTTTAAACAAATAGCCCTACATCTAAAGCTAAAATCCCAAGTGTCAGCATTTTCTTTACTTTTACATTTTTATTTTAAAATCCAGTGAGTATGTTCATGGATTTTGCAGGTAGAATTCAAATAAAAGAAACAGGAATTGATATTGTCAATTTTGATTAATAGTCCCTCATTAATAAACATCCTGTTATTCAGTTTCCACCTGCAGTTGCTGATGTTGCCTGGAATCAATTAACTCATATAATTTGATTTATTTTACAAAGACATTTTTGGATGTGCTGTGCTGATGATAAAGGTTCTATATTTACAATTCGTGATTTAAGTGAGATTGTTACTAACTGCTTTTTATTTTTAATGTTACAAGAAAATTTAGCTTTGGGCATTCTTGAACAAAAATATTTAAGCAATTTAAAAAGTTAAAGCTTTATTTATTTAAAACTATCTGTTGTTTTCTGAACCACACAGGCCACAAAAGCATACAAATCCAGGACTATGACAGGTTGGTCTTTACAATAAGCTAGTTGTTCTGAAGAAAAAATATACCAGAAATAGAATTAAAAATAAATTAAAAAAAAAAAAATCAAGCACAGCAGAAGTTACACCACCAGCCAAAAATACATTTAAGGCATTAAGGT
Source organism: Corvus brachyrhynchos (assembly GCF_000691975.1). Classification (NCBI taxonomy): domain Eukaryota; kingdom Metazoa; phylum Chordata; class Aves; order Passeriformes; family Corvidae; genus Corvus; species Corvus brachyrhynchos. The sequence continues at coordinate 1,319,259 of NW_008239283.1, read as the reverse complement.
GGTATACCTCTGCCTGAACATATATTAGTCTATGTAGTTTCACACTGCCTTTATCACTCTAGTATCCAAACACCTCAAAGAAGTGCATCAGCATCTGCCCAGCATCTGTCACGGGGGGTTTTGCTCTCTGAGGCTTGTGCTCCCAGTGCCCATGTGGCTTTTTAGCAGGGGTTTGCTCTTGTTTGGCTATATTTGCTGCTAAAGCAGGCAAAAATGAATGCCTTGTGCACAGAGCTGCAGCCAGAGGAGTCCAGGATGCTCCTTGAGGAAGTTCATGCCCTTCAACTGACTCCTACCAAGTGGCTGTGCCCAAACTGCAGGCACAACAGCAACACAGACTAGCCAGTTCTGTCCTCTTAAGAGCACCAGTCAGAACCAGTTTGCATTCACACATGAAAAATTAAAACCCAAGCCAAACTGGGAGGACGGAATGCTGGCTGTCAGTAAATGGAAGAACGCAGCAGGTCACCCAGTTAGATCAGTTTTCCAAAGGGGAGACCTGCCAGATTTTATGGAAAGACTTTGAATCCATGTCTTTGATATAATTTGGCTTGGGGGAGTGGGACCTGAGCCTTTGCCCACCACCAGGGTGGAGCCACAATGTGGTGATGAGCTCCTGCCCTTATTGTCCATGCACCAGTGTGCTGCTCCTGCCTTTGAAGCTTTTATGACTCAGGAGATGTCAAGAAAAACAAACAATGCCAAAGCAGAAGTGCAGACAAACTGTTACCCCTCTCAGAGCTCCTCAGTGGAGCAGGAGCACCTCCCCTTGTGCAGAAGAACAAGCAGGACTTCTAAGCACTTTCCTGAACGAAGCCCCTGTAGAGGCTGCAGTATCTTTAGATATCAGAATGTGTTTTTACATGCTGTCTTCTGCCACCCAGGAGATAAAGTCTTTCTCCACAAGACAGGCACTCTGTGAGGTGACATGTGTGCAAAGTCAAGAGCCCACATGCTCTTCTGCAGGATCATCCTATGGGGAGCAAAGTTCACCCAGTGCTGAGGAGATTTTAACTTCTCTCATATTAAACCAGGCTAAGCCAGAATAAATGCCTTTCTTCAGCTTTTCACAGTCTATTCAGCCAACTGTGAAGCAATGTTCGGAGTTAGTTTAGTTATTATTTTCATTTAGGGCCAGGCTCCAAGGCAGTTCATCCAGGGAAGGGCTCGTGCTGTTAGATATGCGGGGGATCCCCTGAGGAAGCCCATTCTCCGCCGGGTCCCTGTCAGCTGTCCAGGTACTATATATAGCCACCCAATGGTCACATTTAAAGGCTAGTCTGTGGAGGAAGACAGCATCAAGTGCTCGTTCTTGTATCCCAGAGCGACTGAAGAGAAGGGATTTTTCCCAAAGAGCTGTAACACAAACCCACAGCTGCAGAGCACAGGAAGCCTATGGAGTTTCTGTAGGCCAGGAGCCATTGAGGCTATTTTCAGCAAAAGCAAGCTCTTAAGTATGTCTGAACTATTTCTGACCCCTCTTGTAACATATCATACGCCATGACCTGGTTTCTCTATTACCAGCCTAGCTATTGTTTCAAATCCTACCTACAGAACAAACAGGGATTTAAAATACCCTCATGTTTTACACAGCCAGATAGATACAAGCAGCTTAAAACTGTATTAGTGCTCTGTGACCCCCGAATTGTGCTTATTTGTTGCAGAGGAAACCACATGGCCCACTTGGAAAAGGAGAGGCATTGTAGTGTTTTGGAGCTCCTCTATAAGCAGAAGCCTCAGGTCACAGTTCCATACACACCAAACTCCCTGTTCCCATCACAGATCTCACAAGCTGAGGACTCCACTGATGATGTTTGCATTTGCTTGGCTTCATCAGCTGGTGAATACCACTGTACTGCACCTGAGAAAATCATCCATAAAGCCAGGACATACATAATAATGAGGTTTAGTCTGCATTCATGAAATATCATGAATCTGAATTTAATGCTAAATTTTAAATTTATCTATGTAGCAGTGCAAGGAATTGAACTGTTTACACAAATAGAGTTTGTGGCATCAGGGGCTCCCTTACCACCAGTTACCTCCATAAGTTTCTCAGTTAATGCACAGTAATGCACAGGCCCTGCACTCTTCCTCCGGAATGGGGGTATTTTGGTTTCTCTCCTGAGCTGGTGTATCTAGCTGCATATGGATACCTCTGCAAGGTTTTGATCTGTTATGGGACCTCTGGTTTTGTTTATGCTTTAAGGGGACTCTCAAAGCTGCAGTTCACTTGACTCTTTAGTATCAAAATCCACTCAAGTTCTTCCCAAAAAGCAATGACTGCAGCTGAACTGAAATAAATTGACGACAGAAAATGACGTTGCTGTGATATGTTGTATCTCAGGAAAGTGTGTAATAGGCCTTAAATGAAAAGGAAATATGTTGAGAAAAAAACTGATAGTTTAGGTTATCTGTGCATCATGTTGTAGCTGTGGTTCCTTCCTAACACTGAAAAACCTATCTGCAAAAGCCCTGTGAAAATGTGCTTATACACACACAGACATTATCACTTCCTAGGACAGTACGTTTTATTACCAGGTTATTTTCCAGTACATTTGGCACAGTTAAGGTAAGTATATTAACTTTACTTCCAAATAAAGAAAACAAAGTTGTACTGAATGTCTCAGCCACTGTCAATGAGTCAAGAACTGACAGGAGGTCCAAGTAATCAACCCTGTCTACAGCACTGAGCTTTCCCCTGGGACACCTCCTCTGATCACACAATGTATCTGACTGGCATGGATGTAGAATTGCTTTCAATAAAGATTTTATTTCAAGGTTGGATGATTCCTTCCCAAATGTCTTGTCACTAAAGCAAAGTATGTAATACCTGTTATTTTTTAACTCCTGTGAACAAGCATTTGGGAAGGAGAGGAGCATAAAATGTTGAGCTGGAAGTTGTTCATCATAAAAGACAAATTTTAATGCGTTCAAATTGATTGGGAGCTCTGCAATACCAAAAGTCAGAAAGCTGCTGCATAAAAACTGGCCTGTACCAGTGCAGTGAAGAGGCCTGTTAACAGAATTATTGTTGGGGACAGCTGAAGGCAGCTGAGCCCTTCCCAGGGCCAAGTCCTTAAGCTACAACATTACATTTGCATATGCCTGAGTATAGATAGGAGAGAGACATTGGCAAATTTGAGGATAATTATTGGCAAAGTGAATCGATGGGATGCACACACTTTGACCTATTAAGGCAGTGCACAGGAAGTTACATCTCAAATCAGTCCCGTCATCCATGGGGATGAGCAGCTCTGGCTATGACAGCGCTCACCAGCACAGTTCAGCAAAGGTAGACAACCCACCCAAATGGACTGCCATGGAATACCCCCTTCAGAGGGGGCTGACTGCTAATTCTGTACGGTTAGTTCCTATACCAAGAGGAGAGATGCCACCAATACAGCATTTTTAATCCTTTTGGGGGAGTTTTCTTCATTCCTATTAATCTTCACTCTCTTTTGGACCCCATGTAGGTCTTGGTTTCTGTCTCTAGTGGCAGAGACTTCCCTAGTGAACACAAATATTGTGCATTACTGGAGGACAGGATTCTGATAAGATCAAAAGCTACTTTTATCCCTTGGTCTTACACTGAATTCAGGGGATGGCATTTCCCACACCTGCCATTCTGGCCCGTAACCTCATACCAAGTTACGCCTTCTTACTCTTCTCACCACCTCATTTTGTAATGTGTTGTCCTTTAGTCATAGTCTGTATTTCCAGTTCATGGAAGAGTAGCAGGATTGTCCTGTTGAAAAGTTACCCTTAAATATAATTTAAAACAGTGAAAGAATATCAGGCAGGGTGAAAACCAGTTCTCCTAAGGGTAGAAATGCCCCTGACATTGAGCAAAATTAAATCCTCCTAGGCTGGAAAAGGATAAGAAAGCAAAAGTGAGCAGTTCTCAAAGCAGCTGGCTCTACCCTCCAACACTGTCCAGCCTACAGTGAGACAGTGTCCTTTCCAATGGGGATTTCCTCCCTTAGTACACTGAATTCTGCAATTTTTTATCTGCAGTAGGAATATTAAGATGTTGAGGAGTCCGAGTCACTGTAGAAACTCTTTCTCCTCCTCAGCAGTTACTGTGAAGTAAAAATGGATGAAGAACATTTCCTAACACCTACTGTGTTTAGAGCAGTAATCCAGTGTATTTTCCAAATGTCAAAATTAATAATGATTTTATTTAGGGAGTTTGAAAAGTGTAGGTTTAATGGAACTAGAGAGCCAACTCACCATACAATGACCCTCTTAGCTGTAGACTTGCCCTGCTCTCTGTCACACGTTTTTCAGCTTGCAGTTGCCTTGGCAACAGCCAAAGCATAAATTCCAAGTATTTTTCCTTATATATCTGCCATTGACACTACAGCCCTCCTATCAGACACTTCTGCTGTTTTAATACATCATTAATTTCATTACTATTAATAATGAGAACTGTATTTTCTGTGTATCCCCTGACTTGTGATCTTTAAGGACTGAAGCCATTCCTGAAGCTCAGTTATTTTGGAGAAAAAAAAAAAAAAAATCTTGTGCAGCATAGCACCCAACAGTTTCTTGATATGGTTCCAACATCTGTGGCACTGGATTATAGATTGTTTCTAAAATAACCTTAAATTGATGGAACATTGCTCCTCTCATTTGGGCTTGACAAAAAGTACCTCTGGCATTTCCTTTCACTCTTTATGTTGAAAATGGTGTATCACTCTTTCTGCTCTTTTTCTTGCCAAAAAAAGAATTCTTGCCCATTTTTTCAGGATTTTCTCTTTTAACAACTCAGTTTTACTTAGTAGCTATAGCAATAGCATTAAGTGTGCATATTTGATTGTGATTTGCTTTGACTTCTTCTTTTGTGGACAGATGATAAAAATATCAGTTATAGAATTTCTTTGGTAAATATTTTTAATCCAAAAAGACATAAAGTCCAAAACTTATAATTATTCTATTCAGGGTGAATTGAATTCCTTCCTTCTACCTCTCCAGTAGCTGTGTTTTACTGCATATTATTTAGCTATTCAGACTTTCCATGCTTCCAAGTTTGCTTGATTTATGTTTTGTTGTTATTATGGTGAAAACAAGTGAAACTGCATGAATATATCAAGAATTTTCAAGATATATTCTCGATACAATACTGCAGATTCTAGCATTAAGCTCAAGGCCCCGAAATTTACACGAATGTTCTTAGTGCCACATTACACATCGATGAACCACAGTCAGTTCCTCTCCATCACCAACACACACCACGCACATCCTCCATTGCCTCATGCCTTACCCCCACCTCCTGATTGTTCTTATGCCTGGACCTTGCCAGGATGTCATGAGAAGGATGGAATCTCCAGGATAAACCAGGGAAATTATTCTCCTTCAGAAAGACAGCAAGCAAGGGCAGAGTGGTTGGCCACGCATCTTCCATTTTCAGTGCCTACATCAGGAACAAGGGATTTCAACATCTTGCTCCACATTTTACAGAGAAAGGAAAGCATTCCCCCCCCCCATCCCTTCAGTAAACTGAGCTCTGTTGCCATGTTTCTTCACCCTGATTCTGCTCATCCATGGTCCATTACCTCCTTCTCCCTCCCTGAAAGGGGCTTCTCCTCCAGCTCCATCAATGCTGCCCATTATCAACACCCTCTTATTGCAAAGCCATGGCTGATGCTGCTAAATTGATCATCTCTAACGTTACCCAGGACAAAGCTGCTGAATTTCCTCCCCAGTGAACACGCACCTCTACTCCTGCTGATGTCATCTGCAAATACTTTATGAAGTTTCCAACTTTTACCACATAACAAGCTCAACAGAAATCAAGTCTCTCTCCTGGAAAGGTCCCAAGCTTGCTGCACATGCCTCTGCAGAAGTGGCATTAAGCAAAACAATCTCGTCACCTCTGCAACATTTTTAATTGTGATAAAGATGTGTGACATCCATCAGAAGCCCACACAGTCACTTGTCAACAAAACTGCTACTAACTTTTGAGACTTTCTGAACTCCTAAGAGAAGAGATAATATATTAATACTACCACAGAGGAAAGATAATTAATTTTTAAAAAATTTAATGAAGATGCTATATTTTAAGAAACTTATAGTTAAGCCAATCTGATTAGTGCCATATGGAGAGTGTTTTGTGCAATGGACACCACGGTTACTAGCATGAGGCAGAACGAAGTAATTCTTCCTATTTATATATGGGGAAAAAACCACGAGTGTTGATGCTCCAGGAATGTGGTAAATGACGTGATTGGCACAAATCCACAAGAGATGCTTTTTGCTGTGTGACCCACCCACTAACATGAAAGGAACAGTTTTTTAAGTGCCTGAAGCCATTAGGTCTCACAAAGTTTCTTTCCCTTATAGTGTGGCTTGTTGTAAATTCAGCAACAGGTATGGGAAAACAGAGACAGCTCTGATGGCTTTTAAATTGCTGTCTGGATTTTAAAAAGGTAAATGAGCGACAATGGCAGAGGAGGGGGAAAAGCAGAACTTGGCTTCAACAATCCACTTGGAATGCTTAAGTTAAAACTAGCAGGTTAAGGAAGCATCCATAAATTCAAACATTTACATAATAAAGTTGCATTTAGTTTGTATACCTTGGTAGAGCTGTGCAATTTATTTATAAAATATGTGTCTTCATTTACTCGTCTTTGCAACCCTGGGATACATAATATATTCTGGAGGGTTGAGGGAAATGGATTTCTACTTAGTCTGTACTCACCACCGCAGAGATTTATGCCAAACTTCCTACCTAAACTCCATCCATTAAACCTGTACTGTTCTTAGACCTGACTTCTCTTTTCTTAATGCCCTTTCCACAGGAATATTAAGTCTTAATATAGACACAAGATCAACTTTTAATAATAATAGTCCTTCTCTTGTAATTTTGTGGGTAATAAAGATATCAAAGGTTATAATCCTTACCATTATTTTCTAAGTCATCTCATTAAGGTATGTGGTCTCTGTGTCTTTCAAGAAACTTTGTGTCAGGAAAAGGCATGCAAAAGTCTATAGTTACATAAATTTCACAATCCATTGCAGACCATACTCACTTTATTGGATTTAAATTAGCAGAAGGAATGTGTTTCATATGAGCTCTATGTTAAGGGGCTTTTTTTGGTTTCACAACTCTTTCAGTGCTGGTGACCATGTTAAAGGAAGCAGGGAATCTTTTCCCTGGCACTACAAAAACCCTCCTTCCCTTGTTTGTCACACTGGCAGAAATTTCTCTTGCCTCCCTGTTTTCTTTCTTTTTGATAAGTTAACCAAACAAACACCCCGACCAGGAGAAACAGTTAAAAAGTGCTTCAAGAGCAAGAGTGACTGCTCTGACACCCTTCTTTTTTAACCAGTTCTTCCCTTTTGTCAACAGGATAGCAGCCAAAGAATCCGTGAATCTTATGTCAACACAAAGCTTAGGAATTGTGTTTGGACCAACACTCCTTAGACCTGAAAAGGAGACAGGGAACATGGCAGTCCACATGCTGTACCAAAATCAGATAGTTGAACTTATGCTGAGTGAGTACAGCAAGATCTTCGGCTCAGAGGAAGACTGACAGACAGGGCCTGTTATTGAAAACGTTCACATCTGTCTTGATGTCTAATATTTTTACATTTCTGTAAACATATTTCTGAAATATTTCTTTTTCTTTCAAGTGACAGATGCCTCATTTTGTGCAAACTTAATGATGATTTTGTGTCTAATTTTCAAACATTGGAATAAAAAATATTGTCAACATTTGCCTATATGTATTCTGCATTAACCCTTTGAGAGTTTCATTATGCTAGCACTCCAAGTGTCACTTTTTCTGCAAGCTGAGCATACAGCATATGGCCCTAGACCATAGAAAATGCTGTTTACCAACATATGCAATGGCACAGAAAGACAGATAATAATTGAGGACGTTTGTGGAAAACGGATTAAAATATGTATATTAAAAGCAATGAATTAAAGCAGCGATATGAGATCATTCATAGCTAATCTGAGTATAATTTACCTTTCTCCTTGATATACATTGAAAATTAAAGACATGATGAACAATCAATTTGTCTACCCCAAGAGCTGACAAAACAAAAAAAATTGCATTTAATGCTTTTAAACAAATAAAATAAACAAACACAAACAAAATGAGAATGTCACTATTTGCATAACAGTGCCTAAAAGAAATTAAAAATGGAATTGGAACTTTGGCATTTTTACTTAAACGCAGTACATGAAATGAAGACATTGCATGACTGCTCATTTTAATGTAACATCCATTTTGATTCTTCATCACACTGTACATCTGCCCGCTTTCCCCAGCTATCTCATGTTCTGTAGCATTTGTATTGTGCTCCTGAGGATGCTTTATTGGTGAACTACATTAAATTCATCTAGAAAGAACTTTAAAAAAAAGCCTTTTCATATGCCCTTAGGATTACTTGGCTAGACTTGAATCAATTTATGCATTTGATGGTTAGTTTCAGTTGTCATGGATAAACAAAAGGGTAACTGTCTAGAATATATCAAATATTGTTTCATTTTGAAATGTATGTTTCCAGCTATACACATCTCCTACCCTGTTTTGTAAAAGTATTCTGCTGATAAAATGTAGACTTATGTTTGACAGCTTTTTAATCAAGTTCAAAGAGAATAAATAAAACTAATCCAGTGTGGTAAAGAGTCTGTCTGGTTATCGATTTGTTCATAAAATGAAAAATAAACCATGTACATAAGATGTGTGAAACACAGATCCAGAAGCAAATATTTAAAGCAATTAAAGACCCCAAAACATAGGATTAATGCATAGGTTTGCTGTGCATTAGAGATATGTCTTCAGTATCACCTCAGCAGATCATGGATTGCTTCAGTTTTTACTCAGCATTGTTATGCAAAATTCCACGTTGTTCAGGAAAGGTCACTCCTTGGAGCGGTCATTTATGGGAGCAAATATATAATGAGGCCTGATCGTTAACTAAGACCAGGCTCTTTCATCAGGTACTAACATAGGCAGAAAATAACACCAAGAAAACACAAAAACTGGCCCTGAGATGTTTTTTCTGACTTCACACATGTCTGAAAAATCAAGCAAAACAGAGAGGTAGTGACCAGTAATTAAAATGAAAAACACAAAAACAAATAAAATCCCCCTTGTACCACAAAGATTCAGCGCAACCACTTCTGAACAAAACTATAATGTACTGGAGAACCCAAATTCACTTTATGTTCAGGAAAATATTTTTCATGTTAATGTCAAGCCATGAGTACTTAAACAGTGATGCTTTTCAGCATCATCGTCTGTAGACTCTTTTAATAGCAACAAACCAGGCGCTGTTTATAGCCTGTGGAAATGACTGGAAGAAAGATAGTCAGAAGTTCAGTCTATTCCTTAATAAAGACCATTCACATTATGGCCCCACGGGTGCTCACAATCATGCTATTGAAGTAATTTCTGCTATTACTGGAAATGAAAAGTTCACTTGTTACTTGGAGCCTGTTGCACTCAGAAGAAAAGATTCTTAATTAATTAATTAATCTTCTTTCAGGCTTTCTTCAGAGCATGGAGACTCCTCTTGTCTTGTTTTTATAAGACAAGGCTTATGAAATGCACCGTATCTCTCTTAAGATCAACTGGTTTGGGGAAAAAAAATCAAGGAAACTTTTGGACACATGAGCCTTTCTTTGGGTTTGAAGGGTTCCTTACATGAACACTGTACAAAAGTGCTGACTGCTCTGCTAAACACTCTTAAATTGCAGCCTGGACATGGGCAGACAATTTGGGGGGGACACAAGTGGCTCTCAGCAGAGGAGTGTATAAATCCAGGGCCTATAGCAGATGCCTTTCCTTTCTCATCCCGAAAACACAAAGGAATGACCATGCCTTGCTACCAAGCTGCTTCCTTCCCCAAGAGACCAATTCTTCCTGTCTCCCTTAATACATACATTAATTTAATGGGAAAAATTACTGACTTAACCATTAGTCAAAGAGCCAGCCCTTCAGCCCCTGCCATCAGCAGAAACCAGAAGGATATAAGAGGGTAAGAGCGGAAACAAAATAAAAATAAAAATAAATGTTCAAGCCTTAACTGCAGCAGGGTTTCTTTCTCCTCCTGCTCAGGTAGTTTGTTAACCTAGCTCACAGCCCAGGGCACTGTTGCTGGACATAAACATTTATAAATCCCAAAAGGGTCCAAGTTTTGCAATTCACCGAGCCTGTACCACACATTTCTCCTCCCCTTGTTATTTATTAGAATATTCACTATCACTTGGTAGGAGTTTTTCCCAGACTTTGCTAAATTTTTAGCAAGTCAAAATTAGACTTGCAGAAGACCTTTCTTTTTCAGGAGCCAGCATCAGTTTGAGAAGGGCCACAGATATTTTCAGCAGGGAGCTATTAATGGTAAATGATCAGAAAAATGAAGGCTGAGAACGCAGCAGAGACAAATATGTCCAAGCATCACTGTTTATCTGCATCTTTTCCTTATGAAGAGCATCTTCTACTCAAACTTGTGTGAGAAGCATGAGCACAAAACTGGGATTGATTTAGTAAAAGGAGATGTCAGAAAGAAATCTGTAATGGAACTAAAAGAGGGCATTTCTAGCCACAAAGTTTTATCATTAAAATAAAGAAAAAACACCAATGTATTGAATTGCAAGCTTTGTTGAGAAATATTGCCAGTTTTTAACTTAAGAAATTCTGCTGCTAAGTAGGATTTCTGGACAAATGATGAGACACGCTGACTTGCTAAGCTACAGCTAAAAGAGGAGACATAAACTCCCCTGGACAAATATTTATTCCTCTTTTTACACATAGATATATATTTTTTACAAGCAGCATACATTTTAACAGTTCTTTAATTCTCTGCCAGAACAGTGCAGGTAACAGAGTTTTTTTGCAAGCACCCCATGCTGCAACAGAGCCTCAGGCTCCCATTCAGCCCAGAGCACTCAAGAAGTTCAGCTAATCAATTTCCACATAGGATATAGACCATGGACAGAGTTGGGAAGAAAGCTGAGGAGTAAGTTGGGCCCACAATCACCACTGTAATCAGGCAGTGTATAGATTTTACATGGCTAATTCTCAGAAGAGGCTGACAGAAGAGCCTCGGGGAATGCACATATTATCACGGCACAGCAGGTTCCCCTGAACGGCGTTCCTGCCTCAGAAAGGAAACATGGAACACAGGGAAGCTGAGCATAATCAGAGGCACGGGTCTCAATCACACGTCCTGGGTTTTGTAGGATGCATAAATGGAGCCCAGGGCTATTGTTGTTTTGCAGAACATAGGAGCCTTTCGTAGCACCCACTTTGGATTAGAAAAAAACCTACCTTTCCCAAGGGGCAAACAAGTGGCCTCCACCTGACAAGAAGTGGAGGTCAGACCATACCCAAACCCTTCTCTTCAGGAAATGCTTCAAGATGCTATTAAAGCAACAACCTCATCCTTGTGCCAATTCACCACAAGTGATCACAGCAAACAAATGTCCTTTTCCATCACTTACATCCTCCATGATACTTCTACAGTCCACAACCTCCTACTTCCAAACAGAGCTGAAACATTGTGAGAATTGACGCCCATTTTTCCTTAGAGAGCTTTGTTGCAAAGATTTGGTTGCACATGGGGTAGAAAACATGAACCCTCGTTTCAGTTTTTCACACAAAACATACATTGATGTTTAAAATAAAAATGCATTCAAGACTCAAGACATGACAGTTGGGGATGCAATGCCACTGCACATCAGTGTGTGATAAACTGAGGCACAGAGCCACTCGTTAAAAGAGAACTTTCTATGTTAGTGCTCATTTTATTCAGACCCTTTTTTTTTCCTTGCATTTTTTAAATAGAATCTTCTTTCTCTATTCTTTAAATAGAACCCTTCTAAGGGTGCAGGTTGGAAGGGACCTTAAAAATCATCTCATTCCAACCCCCTGCCATGGAACACCTTCCACTATCCTGGGTTACTCCATGCCACATCCACCCTGGCCTTGAACACTTCCAGGGATGTGGAGTCCACAACCACTCTGGGCAAACTGTGCCAGGACCTCACCACTCTCACAGAAACTTTATATTCTATACCCTGAATTCACCTGTAATAATCAGGTATTCAGGATTTTGCAGGTACCCAGCCCTGCAACCCAAGGGCAGGGTAACCTCAGAGGAAACAGAAAGAAATTTGTCTTCCAAACTCTTGACCACGGTGAAGTTTTTTGACTTTCTACAATTTGCTCTTAAACCCTCAGAAATACTTCAGAGGTGCTGGGAACCCACCATCTCCCAGAAAAGCAGCCTGTCCACACCTCTAAAATACCTGGGGTGACCCCTTACACCTTCAGTAGAAGTCTTTGTTTAACAAGTATAATAGAGACCATAAAACACCGCAAGTTCAGAATGAGTGCCAATTAGTTACCCACAAAACGCCACCATTTTAGAGCACATTTCAGTTAATAAAATGCAGACTCAAATTCCACATGGTTCTTCTCTCCTCTGCCTTTGTCCAAATGCAAGTTCTGTGCTCAGCTCTTATCCATTCGTTTTTTGGCTGCATGTCTGGCGGACAAAAGGAACGAGTATCTCCCCACCAGTGATTTCTATATTGTCTCAAAGCTCAGAAGCTTTCAAAGAAGCAGCTCAGAAGCTTTTTGAACATTTTTTGGTTGCAATTTTGGGTAGGTGGTGGTGTGGCCTCTGCTCTGGAAAATTAAATTGACCATATTGAAAGTGGTTTGACCAGTCCATTGCTCAGGCTCCAGCCTACCCATTGCAGTAAAAAAGGTACAAAAAGTCCAGTTTTATGTCAAGCTTTCCCACAGGGGATGTTTCTTTGCAGCCCCAGGCAGCAAATGGTTTTAAATAAATGGCTGAACACCCTGTATACACGTCTATCTTTATGTAGCTTCTGTCACTTATTATCCATTTTTAATCCTGCTAGGCTCTTTGTCTTAATGGTATCTGATGAATTTCCCAGGTTAATTATGTACCATGTAAGAAAATATTTTACTTGTATCACTTTTAAATTCATTAGCTTTTAGTACCATTGTATAGCACTCTGCTTGCTCTTGATTTATGGGAAAGGCTAAATAGGATCATCTGACTGACCTCTCCTGGCAATTCACTCTCCTATATACCACTAACACATCACCTCTCATTTGTCTCTTAATCAATTTAACCTTCCCTCAAATGGAAGATCTGCCACACCTCTTAAAACTTGCTCCTTCACTGGATGCTCTGTGTATCTATTCTGCCTTTTAGAACAAAGCTCCAAGTATCCAAGGGGGAAGGATCCTTAATATTTTCATTATTGAACTCTTTACAGCTCTTAAAAGAATCAAGCAGCTTGTTTGCATCTGATTTCTCCTCTGCGCTGAAGAACTGAACTGTCCTTAGTGCATGGACCAGGTTCACGAGGGAATTTGGGGAATTGAATGCTATTTTTGTCTATACAGAGAACATGCCAGTGCTGCTGGGTTCTCCCTTGTGGCTACTTCACCTTGCAGCTCTCTAAATTTCCATCAGCAGCTTCCCAGAACCCACATAACCCTGGTTATCTGGTACCTGCTTGAACCACTCTTATCTTAGTTCCTGGGCCCCTTGGAGTCTTTAGCCCCAGGACACCAGCAGGGACTGCTTCTGCCCTTTGTTACTGCAAATTTAAAATGTCCATTCAGGGACATGGACTTGGAATGTGTTACAAGGTGGACCAGGGTCCTGTATGGTGAATCAGCTCCCTCAGCACAGCTGCAGTGTGAGGCTGCATCCTCACACACTGATGGAGAAGCACATGGGTGATGCTGTTCAGACTCTTGTTTTCCAGTGGAGACCCACATTTTCACATAATCACAGATTCCACACACCCTTAGGCCACCCAGTGCTGCAGGAACGTAGAGCTGATGATCACCTTGCTCCATAAAGACACCGAGTTCAGAAAAAGCGACACAATAGCATCAGTTACTCCAGATTTATGGAGTGCTGTTGGTTGGAAAACAAATCAAATTCCCTCTTGTGTTTATGATGTGCTTCACCTGAAACGTGAGGACTGAAAAATAAGGCAACTACCTTAAACAAACACGCCCTAAGAAGCAAAATGCGAGCACCTTCCCGAGACCTCTAGTACTATTCTTTTCCACATCGTGTCTCTTTGAAGTACACATAGCCAAAACCACTGGCACTGCTTTCCCTCTGATGCTGCAGTTTTTGAGAGTATTATGCATATTGCAGATGCGGTTTTCTTGCACTAGATTGAAAAAAAGAAATAATCTTATTAAAAATGTAAAAGGATTTCAGGGTTCTGTGCATACTCAGAGAAAAGAGAGATGTCAACAATAAACATGCCATCTGAAAAATACGGAAGGACCTCTGTCCCATGGGCATAATAGATGTTTTATTAATAACTAGCTTTTATATATTTTTCTCATTTCCCAAAACAAAGGGAGGAGGGGGGAAAAATTAAAAAAAAAAAGGAATGGGTTTGAAAATCAAAACATTTCCTTGACTGGACAATTCAACATCCTCCCTGAAACACAAGAGGATGAATTGCAACCTGGTGCATTTTCTGGGTCTGTTTTCTCCTGTCCTGGGTGTACTTCTGACATCAGGAAACTGATGGCATGGGGACAAAGCCCCCCTGGTTCTCCAGAGTTTGTCATGGGGTACATTAGCTCCAGCTAAGAGATTAAAAAGGTGCATCTTTTAAGTGGCTTAGGCAGACTCAGCACAAGCACAGATGGAAAAGATGTTACTCATTGTCTGAGACTGCTGGACATGGTGTAAGAAAGAATGACAGGGATGACAGGGGCCACTTTTTTCATGTTCTGGAAGAAACAGAGCAACTCTGCCACAGCAAACTAATATTTTTCCTGATTTAAGTCAGCCTTGTTCTGTCAAGTAGATGCCTCAGGAATGGATAAAAGAGACAAATGAGTCTTTGCTCTTCTAGGTACCTTCAACATGAGTGTGTGTCCAGACACTCTGGTTTGGCCCATATCAAGTGATTAGGTCCAGGGAATGGTCACCCTCCAGAGCCATTTTACCCTCTTTATTTACTCTCTTTACCATGATATATTTTTTTCCCCTCACACAGAGCCTGTGTTTCAGATAATTGAGGCCTCTTTGGAAATGCCAGTCCTACAGTACAGGCCCTCAGTAAACTAGTTTTTCATTCCAAATGGCTTTCATAAAGCTAGACAAATGTGGGAGGGGGAAACAGGGACATGGGATGAATTAAGGCATGGGGTGTCAGAACAATATGATCTTTAAGATCCCTTCCAACCCAAACCATCCATTTTCTTCTCCCATTTTCTGCAAATGGACATGACCTGGCCTATTATGGAACAACACTTGTATTTTTGGTTTTTTGGATGGCCTACCTGTACAAATAGAGTCTTTGTTATGGAAACTAGATGCTGCTAGAGAAATCTGAGATCTTGTTAGGGGCCAAGAAAGAGGGCTCCACCTCTGAAGCAATGCTGTTTATCCCTAAGATCATCAGTAGATACTTGCTAGAAAACATTGCTTTGGAACAAGTAGTAAAGAGAGGTGAACCTGGAGATCCATGGCCAAAGGGTCTAAAGGCTCTTCTCAGGCACTAAAAAAACCTTTCCAGGATGCAAAAATTGCTATTTACTCACATAAGGCTTTAATTGTTTCATATCCCAAATAGTTTCTACACAAATTAGATTTTACCCTGTGAAGGCCAAAACCTTTTTTAATTCTTTTCTTACCTATATGGTTGTGGAGTCATTCATAGAATAATTGGAACATTTGACCCCAAACATGCCCAAGTGCAGAAGGAATCCATCACTTGCATATCAGCTTGGGATGCCTTTTTCTGCCTTAATTCAAGTGCACTTTGCAAGGCTGCAGGGGTCACAAGCTGTGCTTCTTGCCTTTCCTACGGACACTCTCCAGTGAAAGAAACCAGGATAACTCACTGGATAGAAAGGAAAAAGCTGTCTAATTAAGAAGCAAGTGTACATCTGTCTCAGGCCACTTGCCAAGCATAATGTGGCAGGGAGGCAAATCGTTGTGCTGCTGGAAACTGCTCCCTTTAGACTGGCTGACTCCAGAAGTGCAGGGGACAGACGCCTCTCAGTCAGGTTCAGGATTTTCTGTGCCCACCTAATGGTGAAGAGGTTGTGGGATTTGTCAAAACTTCATCTGATCACAAACCTGCCAGAGGTTCCTGGAGTTTAGACAGCTCTGAATGCACCTCTGATTTACTTATTTGAAGCTACACCTTGCACTGCTGTGAAATCAGAGGTACACGTGCACAGTAGCAGATGTGTCTCACAGATGTTATCTTCAGGAACCTGCGTCCAGGTTGTGACAAAAAGAGCCCAGATGTGGCAGGTGACACCAGGTGTTGGGAGGAAAAGGAGTATGGGAGGACACTGTCAAAGTGGATAGACAGTTTGGCAAGAAAAAGCTGGATCACTTGGGAAATTTGGAACATTCCAGATTTTCTGGTACCCCCCAAAGAGACTGTGCTTATGGAAAGAAGTCTCCTGAAAACCTTAGACTGGAGCTTGATGAAAAAGCTATTTCTGCTCTTGAAGCTCATGTTGTTACTGTAGCCAGAATTCCATCTGTTCCTACAATGGTTTTATTAATTTCACATGGTATCCTTCTGAAGTTAATAAGGGAAGAGATGAGAGAGAAAGGGAGGTAGCCAGACACCCTGTGAACAAGCAAGAGACCTCTCAGGGTCATCTGCCACCACAGATGACGCAGGTGAGATCAGTGTCCATGATCTGAATGAGGATAATGATTATGGCAAGTGCATAATTTTTCAGCCTTGGTCCATCTTCTAGAAAAAAATCAGTCACTGTGCTACTGATTTCCCTTATACAATCACTGTTTAGCCAGTAACGTCCTTTTACCATTCTTCTGGTGTGAGGAGCACATAGTGAGGCTGATACAGAGCTTAGATCAGATGTCAAAGTCCGTTTTAAGGCTTTTTCTCTCCTCTTCATCAACCAAACCTACAAATACTTCAAGCACTGTCTCCTGTTTGGTTAGATATTGGGAAGAAAATCTTCCCTGTTAGGGTGAGAAGGCCCTGGCACATGTTTCCCAGAGAAGCTGTGGCTGCCCCATCCCTGGCAGTGTCCAAGGCCAGGCTGGACAGGGCTTGGAGCAACCTGGGATAGTGGAAGGTGTCCCTGCCCATGGAAATGGGGTGGAACAAGACAAACTTTAAGATCCTTCCCACCCCAAGACCATTCTGTGATCCTATGATTCTATGAAAAGTATGTTAAAGAGATCCAAGCTTGCAGAGAAACATCTTTGCTTAACATCCACCCCGTTGATGACTGTAACTTAATTACCGCGCACACTGTACCGGTGACAGTAAATATTAGTGCTGTGTGCTACAGAACAAATATCCCGTGATGAAAAATTCAAACGGTATCGAGCTTTTCATTAGTGCAGTAATGGCTTTCTCACACATTTAGCTCATTTTTAACTCGACCTGCTAGGGGAAGGAAATGACATACTTTCTGTTGAATAAGACAGCGCCGAGATTATATGAAGGTGCGTTTTTATGGGTAAAGAAACGTATGCCACATTAATCTATTTTTATGCCTTGCAGTACATGCTGATGAGTCATTTGAATGCCAAGTTTCATTAGTAAATTGGGAGTGATATAGGCAGCTCTGTGCTAAAATAAAAATGTATATTTCGTTTAAGAAGGCAAAAATTTCAGTAGTGCTTCAGAATGTCTTAAAACACTAAGTAGGATCATAGGATGTAAGGATTAAATCTTAGAACCCTGTTTATAAAGGCAATTTTGTGTCTATAAAATGCACATTAGTAATACAATCTGCCCAATATTGTATTGTTCTATCATTTCTCTACGGATCATATTAGTCAGTGTCCTGTTAACATCCATTTTATCATACTGTCATAATATTATATTGAAATGAGATCTGGCATTTTTGGGGTCCTGTGCAAGATGAAAAAATGGGTCTCCAGCAGTCTTCCTCTTAGATATAATTGAAAAAGAGGCAGGCATGAGGGCATGCTGTGATTCACGCTGCCGGAGAGTGATCCGGAATCATTCAGATGATGAGTACATAGAGAATGCCGTGCACAGAAAGATGGCAATTTGCTGTACTAATGTTTTGAAAATGAAAATTTCTAGCTGTTTTGCAGAGGAGCCTAGTAGGAAAGGCAGAAGAAAAAAAAAATAATAATAAAATCTTTTATAGTTAAGTCAGATTATTTCTGTTGTTTTTGGAAAGGCTGCACAAAGAAATGTGTTTTCTGGAGAATGGTGTAAAGCATAAATGAACATTGCTTTATTGACCAAAATAAGAATAAAATACAGGAAATCGAAGGAAAACAGCAAATGAGAAAAATTCTCTCCCTTTCCTTAAGGTGCAGTTTTACAGGAGGATCCAGGGGCACCTTTCAGGCTCCTTAAACTGAATCTTGGATCCTCACTCTGGCCACTTAGCCACAGGGGTGGACACCCACATACCCCCAGTACTTCAAGCCCATAAGCTTATATTTCTGCCATCAAGCCCAATTTCCAACAGCCAAGCTGCCTGA
>NW_008239283.1:1297760-1300725 GCF_000691975.1 Corvus brachyrhynchos | reverse complement strand
GCAGGAATGAAAACAATGCTTCTCCTTCTTTCCAAATAGATTATAACTAATGATACCAATGTCCTATTCCTCTGGTGCTTCCACCGAGCTTTAATACTAACAAATAAATCAAACCAGCACTTCCAACCTTTGTTTAGTATCTATGCTGTCAGTACTGATGCACACTCAGTATTAAAATGTTATTTTATTTTTCTTCTTGTCCTTTGTTTTGACTAGCTTTGTTATTGATATCATCATTTGGTATTAAATGAAGCAAATTTACTACTAAATTATGTCCCTTTCTTCAGGATTTCGTTGTTAAAGACTGCCAAGCTCATGCAGCTGGCCTGTCCCCAAGAGAGTGACCCAGCCATGTGACACGAGTCCTCTTCAAGGAATTGAACCTATCTCCTGTAAAAACCCAACTCTGTCTTTGGGACATCAGGGATGCACTTGGAGACCTGCAGGGAAAGCAGGACCACAGGGCTTGGCTCAATCTTTCAACATCCAAGGGAACATTTCCTCATCAAATACATGAAAAGTAATCCATTTTAGTGAAGATTCTTTTCAGAAATCATGCTGTACAGTAACAACTCCTCTATCTGCATGTTGGAGCAGACAGGATCCATTCTAGTGTTGTTCAAATATGGTACATCCAATTTTTTCCCTCTATTTTACAGTTTAAGTTCCTCTCACCACCCCTCACCATCCTATGCCTTTGTTGGTGACATTTTAAAATCATCATTCCTTGTTCTCCTTAATGGATCTGGTTTTACCATTGCTATTTAAATTTTTTATAAGTCTCTGTACACTGAAACAGTCGAAGTGTGATCTTTCCAGCAGAAAGGAGGAGACTCCTTTGCTTAGGAGGAACATATGTGCTTTGCAGGGCTCTTAGTGACCCAGAAATAGATGGTTTCTGGGAAAACGCTGTTAAGCACCAAGATGGGCAATTTACTACACGTGCAAGTCCAGGTGAACAGGGAATCTTCAAGAAGCTCCCATTGAGCCAAAATCGGGACCGTTTTTATAGCTTTCAGTTTTGAGGTCACAGTCACCCGGACTGGAAACTCAAAAATGACTTCAAAAAGGCAAATGCTAACTAGATTTCACACTAGATTTCATTTTACTTGGCATTACAGAAAGAATGCAGGTATTAAATAGACTGTTTCCTGTATACAATAAGGTTAATTAGTAGCAAGGGATGGAAATCAATGTGGACATAACTCTTTTAGACAGGTATCAAAAATAATCCCCTGATCCCCACAGACCCCAGCTGCACTGAAAGAAGAACAATATAAAAGATTCTCTAAAAGAAATTTTTCAAACATTCTCCAGGTGTCCCAGCTATATTTAAATAGGCCCGTGGCCCCATGCGTACTCCAGCCCTTTCTGTTCTACAGTTCCCCTGCTCCAAGTTAAATGAGCAGAGTACTTGCACAGAATTTTGAGGTGCAACATAAAGGATTTCTGTACAAAGAGACTGGGATTGCAAACCGAGACAGACAGGAGAACAAAAAGAAGAATATATTCTGGCCTGAATGGGACTTCCCTAAGCTCCTTATCAATAAGGTTAATAAGGGTCCATGCAATTTACTGATCACTATGATGCAACAACTGGGCTAAAGCTATAAAGAAGCTACACAGATACCAGCTTTTCGTGCTTCTGATGGCCCACCACATTAAAGTCCCTTTACCCTTCCCCTGTCACCCCACTGAAGAGAATAAACTCCAGTCTGTGTGATTGGCCTTGCTAAAATCCCTGGTCTGCTATTACGCTTCTACCTGCCCTAGTTAAGCAGATTAATAGCTACTTCCTTGAATTTGATCCTCCAGTCCCTTTGTAATTGAAGCAGTAATGCTCAGATATTTCTAAAAATGTATTTCTGAAAAATACATTTCCTTTTTTCTCCGGTTTAATTTTGTTATCCTCAATCATATGCATGATAGAAAAAAAATCCCAAACTTCTATCTCCTTTATAAAATACATGTCATATCAAAAAGGTGACAAGAGGGGGAAAAGTAATTAGTGAGTTCACAGAGTTCAGTAGAAAAGTTAAAATAGAGTAACACATTACTTTTTATGTTAAGATTTCACAAGACAAATCTTGCCTGTGTTTTAATTGCATGTGACCCTGGCAGTCCCACTCTGAAATGAAGTGCCGTAAAATTAAAGATGACAGACGCTCAAAACAAGTCTTGTGATCTTGATTAAACTACAAAGACCACACTTTTCTCTCTGCTGCAACTCAGATATGATGGGCTGTTTTATTTGGGGAATTGCTTCATTAATGCTTTCTTTGACTAGACATGTTTATTATAAAAAATACTGGATATGGTGATATCGTGCATAGCTAAATAAAGTCTAAAAGACAAGTAAAAAAATTAGGAATCTTTAAATAAGCTCAAGACCTAAATGCTTCTTTTAAAGATCATGGGCATCTGTAGAAGAAGGTACCAAGCATGACTGCACTGTTCATTACCTATTCTGAAAAGTAAAAGTTTTTTTTCCCAATTATGTCTGTAAGAACCAAATTGACTGTTCTGACAGTATTATCTGATGATTATTTCAAGTTAAATTTCCACTGGCCAAAATAAAATGGGGGAGGGGGGAGGGAAGGAGAGGAAAAAAGTGGAGGGGGAAAAAAATCCTGATCACCTCTTCTTCTGAAAATCTTTGTTAATTTTCAGAAGTGTAGTGATGATAACCTAATATAACTGAATGTGTGCAGACTTTCTACATAAATTATGCATTTGCAATCTTGCTTGGTTATCTACACCTTGTGACTAAAAACCTGAAGGACTACATACACCTGTTTAAAATTAGATTTAAATCATAACTACTATATTTGCAACACCTGAATATTCCATATTTTCCAGACCAAGTTACTAGAAACTCTTGGCTTTCTGTATGAAATTTCAGCTCAAAGAATAAGCTTCCACTAGGCCTTGACTAAATTTAAGCAAAATAAAGAAATAAGAGTGC
>NW_008239283.1:1272760-1292760 GCF_000691975.1 Corvus brachyrhynchos | reverse complement strand
AACCTGCAGCCTGAGCCTCCCCTTTTCAAACAGGGAACCATGCAGGCTGGAAAGGCCTCCCCAAAACTGGAAAGCATGTTTGCCAGTACAGGATTACACACTGATTTTTGGGATCCTGTTGTGTAGCAGATAACTTTCCATTATTCAGCTGTGTCCTGATCCATGCAGGCCAAAACTGCTGGAATTATATTCTTATACACATACACTGCACCTCAATATGAAAACAAAATTGCTTGCTGAGTGCAATCACAGTATTAAATTAGTCCACTACCAAATGTACTAGGAGAGGATAAGGAGATGCCCTTTATTATTTAAACTAAAAGCAACATGATTAATTTACCCTGATGAGATCCTATGGCAGGGATAGAAAGAGAAGGAGAAAAGCAAGTTTAGCCTGTAAGGATTCACTTACATCTCCTCGTAGCCATAATAATGCTAATAATACCCAAAAACCTAGTTTTTTCTAGCCTGTGAAGTGGGAGTTGAAGGTTACACAGTGCCTGAAATTCAGGTATCAATGAGAGCTCTGAAGTACTAGGGAAATAATTTTGTTTTCCTATTGGGGTATGAGTCATACAGAAAATATCAGAACTCTTTATTGGCAAAGAAAAGTGCTAAAAAAGGCTGAATTAAAGGTTACATACAACCTAGCTGCAAGATTTTGACAAATTACCACCAAAAAAGACAACAAGTAGAATATAGAACTTGAATAAAAGAATAAATTGTGCACCCCGCTGCTGGATTAGCAGTCTCCATAAAGCCTATGGACATAACTAAGGCCATGGAAGAGGGAAAACTCAGGCTCCTTCCAGCAATCCAGGTAAGCTCCAGAAATCAAATCAATACATTGCAATAATAACAAGGGTGAATGTATTGTTAGTGCAAATAAAATTTACACATTCCTATTCTGATGTTAACAGCTAGAGCAAACGTTCGACAAATCCTAAATAAATTATATTGACAATGTTAATGCAATCCACCACCAGTGCCAATGCATTAAAAAATAGTAAAGGCATTGTAATTTGGGAGTCTCAAATCTCTGTTAATATTGGTGTAATCCAATAAAACACATCCACTGACCATAGTATCTATTTTAAAAATGACTTCCTGCTTTCCTAAGAAATTAAACCAAAAAGCAATAAACATGGTTTATGCAAGCCTTGGCAGTTCTCTAGTTCTGCTTGTCACACATGAGGCAGCTACAGAGAGGACAAGGTAAAAAGGAAGGGGGAGAAAAAGGGAACTATTTGCCAGCATATTATTTTCAAAGCATTCACTTAAGGGAAGGGTAAGAGTAATACAAGCTATGTTATTCAAGCATCAGATATAAATACATGGATTGTAAAATACCCACTTTCAGATCTGAAATATAAGTAAAACAATTTATTCTGCTACAACCCTCTTATTACCCTTTAAGTTTAGCCAAAGTATTCCCTGCCAAAGATAGATGGAAACATGATGAACAAATCCATCCTTCATGTACTCCAGCAAGAAATTCAGGCCATATCTTCCAGTCACTCATTTACATATAAAGAGATTTACTAAAAATTAATAGTATTTTCTATTTTTATCTGTGTAAAAATTAAATAAATCAACTGGAGTGGATTAGATTTAGCTCAGAAATGATGCAGAAGTGCACTCTGACATTGTCCTGTGTGCAGAGAGAATTTGGTACTTCTCCCTTCTGGACCCACTTTCTTCAGGAAAACCAAAGCAACTGAGAAGGGTTTGGGCATTTGGAGTCTTCCAAAAAGGAATATCTTTGTCATAGGTATTTTTAAAATTTATCCAAAGTGTTTTCCCAAGGACATTCACAGCAGAAAAGTGACTGTCTTTAGTCCTAGAGTCCATCACAGGTATCCTGCACATTTCAAGCTGAAGACATGGATTGATAAAATTTCATACTAAGATGTATGCAAGGAAAAACAATTGCAAAATACATATTAATATTTTTGGTGCTTTCATATCCCTAAATCCAAAGGAAAACATAAGGACACAAACTACTTTTACACTGATGTGCCATAGATGAACTGAGCAGAGGCTGTAATACTTGAATCAAGAAAGGTCTCTTAAACTGCAATGTATTGGTAGTACTGAACTAGTGACAGTTCATGAAAAATCATGATCCCACGGTTTTGAATCAGTTCCATTCCCAAAAAAAAGTACCTGTAACATCTGGAGTGAAACTGGAACCACTCGGCATTTTCTCATGAAAACTTCCAGCAAAGAATTTACTGTAAGTTTTGACTTTAAATGGTTTCATTTACTCCCTGAAAATAGTTCAGACTTAGAAAAAACACCCTATATCTGATTTCATATGCTTTGGAAGTGGGACTGGCAATTTCACTGAAGCTGCAAATGAAGCTGAAATCTCAGAGTTATAAAGCTAAACAAAACAAAAAGAAAAATGTGTAAAATTCTGTGAAACAAATTATGTGAATTTTGCACAGCTGTACTCAGGGCATAACTGTAAATGAAAAGACCAAACTAATTAGATTATAAGCAGTTGATCTGCCTTATATTGTTTTATCATATGTGGTAGGTATAATATCTCCACATGAATGACTTGAAGCAAGTCATCAACATACTGTGTTCAAGAAAGCTGATCAGATTAGAAAGACCTTGTAAGTTATGCTCGGAGAAGATGAGATTGATGATAACTTCCTACTCACAATTACACCAATGAAATTGCTTCATGTCTATTAAACTTCAGGTTTCTGGAGACACTGTGTCCTGACAAGACCGAATTAAACATAGGAGTTCATTAGTGCAAAGCTGACACCAACGTGTCAAATGACTAAATGCTATTTTGAATGGGTTTCCCAGTGACTTTTTAGGAAATCCATTAAAAAAAAAAAGGAATAATTTTTGTGGCTGGTTTCCAGCAATAGGATCAATGAGCAATATTCAGGATGCTGGCTGAAAGCCAGATGTAAGGCATCACTGTAGCCCTTAAGTATAGCAAGCTTAATTTTAAGCCTAGGAATAGTCCCACTGAATTTCCCAATCCTCACATGCTTAAAGAGGAGTTTGTGCACATGCGCTTCTGCGGAGCAGGGCCAAGGCAGATAAAGTTTCTGGCATATTTCTCACTCTCTCTGCAGAACATTTACACCACATGGAAAGGCTGCAAAATAGGAAAGCTAAAAAACCCTTGGCCTTAAGTGGGAGGTAGAGTCCATCAGTAAGGCTGCTTCCTGGAAATCCTCTAAGAAGGACCTCTTGGATTTTCACTCAAAATATGTGACAAAGCAGCACCAGTCCAGGGAGCAAACGTCTTCCATCCCAGTGCAAAGTGTAGCCAACACAGAGGCTGCACAAGATTTGTGCAATTTGGGCAAGAGAAATTAGAATTCAACATACAAGCAGAGAATTCCTCTCCTTCTTCTTTTAGGTGGCATAGGAGGCCACTCTGTTTTTAATTTTTCATTTTTACCATAGGCAGATGAAAATGTCAGCAACCTGAGCATATCTTTATCAAATTAGCAAAACACGTGAGGTTTCATTGCACAGAAAAAAAACATGAGATGCTCTGGGAACGTGCAGCAACGTGGGTGGCCACGATGAAGAATAAGCTTTGGAGTATTTATACAGCAAATAAATATTCACAGACACTGCTATTCCCACTCACCAAAGTTTTGAAAGACATTATTCTCCTACAAGACAGATAAGAGAGAAGAGGTGGGGGGTGAAGGGAAACTATTACAGAATGAGGAATAAGGGCCAGAGCCACGAGCATAAGATTGATGGGAATACTACAGTAAGTAAAGACCAATTCACTGCTTAAGGGTGTCAAAATGCAGTCCTGGGAGAGAAGAGGAGGCTGAGAAATGAGAAAAGAAAAGGCAAGAGGAGGAATGTATAAAGAACAGCAAATATTAGGGAAATGAGGAAAAATAGAAGGAACCAAATGTCACTCGAAGGGGGTACAAGTGCAATTGCTTCTCCTCCTCAGTTAATCCACAAATTAATGAAACCAGAGCAAGCATAAAAATAAACCATTATTCTACATGTTCAGAGGTCAACCTTATGGGTCTCCCAGAATAAAGTCAGATAAGAGTGAGAGAAACAGCAGCACCAGAGAATGCAGCACAAGGACATTACAGCAATTCTACTTTTTCATTCACTGCTTTTACTGGAAAATCTTACAGGTTACAGGATTCAAGGCAAGGCACTGATAAACTGCACTTTCACACTATTTCACTAAGGCAACACAGGTATGTAGAGCTTCTCAAGTGATGAAGATTCTGAATGGTTCTGCAAAAACCACTCAAATATTCATGTGTGTAACAAAAATAATTTATAAGCTTTGATATTGAATATCAAATATTTAAATAAACTTTCTTGTCCTAATTTTTATTCACTGACATGGTATGCATATTTTATTTTTGTTTATTTTTTCTAAATCATAAAAAATCTGTTAAATTAAACTCAGTTAACTTTTACACTGTGAGATTCCTGTGTACTTTTAGAGAAACAGAACCTCATTAATATCAACACAATCCTATAGGTTTCATTCTGCTAAATTTGACAGGGCTTCTTCAGAGGCAACTTTCCCTTTATTGACTTAAAAACACAGTTGGGGAACCTTTTGTGGGGCTGTGAACCAGTATGAGACTTAAGAGTTTGGGGCGTTTTTACCTTCTCAAACTTGAGCTGTTATACGACCATAAAGTGTTTTATCATGGCTTGAGGGGGACTGAGTTTCTCTTTATTATTTGCTTCCAATCAGAAAAGCTCGAGCCAGACAGTTCATTCCAAGTTTGAGATATAAAAGAGAGAAATGGGCAAATATTGAGCCTATCCCTAATTACCCTCTATATTTCTGAATATGCAAATTTGAATGTACTTGGAATTTTCTCGAAGTGATTTGGCATGTATAAATTACCCTTGCCCCTAAGACTCTGAGCTTCCACAGACAATGCATCCACAGTTGGTGTTAAAAGGCTGCAGCTTCGCTATTAACAATCAATACAAGTTTTCAACAGGAATACACTTAGACAGCATTAACACAATTACATTATGTTAAGTAATATTAATACCAAAGGCACGTCCATTGCTGGCCCACACCAAAGTCATAACATTCCTCAACAACTGTCTCTACTGTTTAAACATTCACCTAAAACCAAAAACTCAAACATTTAAGTATGTAAAAAAAAAAAAATTGTAATGTTGGACGTTAGTCCTTAGATTAACTTTCTTGTCCCAATTTTTTCTTATTCTGTGGAATTGCTGTTTCGTCATTTTTGTAATTTTAAATTAGTTATGTATTTTCTAGACTGTGCTCCAGAAAGACAAATCTGATTTTTACATCTGCAGATGAAAGAAAGGAGTCACCCACTCTCTGTATAGAGAATCTCTGTGGTGACACAGGGATAAAAACCTGTCACCTCCAACCTATATCTGGACGTGGGAGATTTATCCATCTTTGAAGCCCACCTGCCAATTCAGGGATATTTTATCATAATTCATGCTGAGAATATCTTGGTCTTTGTTGCCCACTGACCCCATTTCATGGAATGGGCTGGTGAATTTTGCTCCTTCCCAAGTCCCAGCCAGGCAGGTGCAAGGCAGGGTCAGAGGTGTGTTTACACAAACTCGAAGTTATCTTTCGTAAAAGTGACTTGGTGACAATTCCCAAATTAAATTTTAAGAAACTGGGGCCATGTTTTCCAGTGCAATTATGTGTCAGTATGGCACCAACTGTGGTTTTCAAATCACTCACTGCCAGGAAGCAAATAATATAAATCCAAACAGGATGTTCTGGGCAGGGACTAACAAGCTTTGCCTGGTGTTGTGAACTATCCAAAAACCCCATAAACTACATTAAAACACTCCTAAGGTGAGAATCACACCAGTACAGAACATTACACCTGCATTAACGCTTTTGAAAATCCCATTAATTGTCTATGTACAATATTAAGTATTCTAAATACAGACTTTCATATTTGGCCCTTAATGCTTCCAGACCTTGAGGACATAAGCTAGTAGCCAAAAGGATGGAGTAAATGCAGAGCTTTACAGATACACGGCCTTTAATTTCCAAATGCATTTTTAACTGCAATGAATTAATTCCTGGTGACATGAATAATGACATTTATCTTTTAAAAGAAAATTTCACTGATCAGGAAGGCATGCAGAATGACAGCCCATGCTGAAAAAGCATCTCATTCCCACCAGTGTCTCCAGTTATTTTGCAATTCCATGGTCCATAGCCTTTCTCTGTATTAGAGAAATGCTTTCCTGTTGAAGGGAAATAAAACGAACACCTCATAGAGGAGTTCCTAAAATTTGAACAGGCATTTGAATGTGCCAAGAGTAGCAGCTGTTTTTGCCAGAAAGCAGATCTGGCAGGCATTTAGTCACAAGGTCACTGCTTATGGGGCTTTCCCAAGAGATGTGATGGAAAGCAAGAAATGTTGGCATGGCACTAGGACAGGTTGTCCTTGATGAACTGGAAGGAGAAGGCTGTTTTGGCCACAGGCACTCAGCAGCAGCTTCACTTTAGGGAGGATTGCACAATTTCTTCATCTTTTTTGTTCACTTTCCCTGAGTTTCAGGTTTGAATAGGCCCAAAAAAGTCATATTCACCCATGCAGGAAGAACTCATGTAACCAAAAATCAGACACAGAGGCATCATGAAATGTAACTGGATATGGCTCTTTGGCTATCCACACTCTGTGGAGATTTAAATGCTTCCTGAACTAAGTGACCTAAAACTGTGTGGGCCCCTGTGAATTCTGCAGTTCTGTAACCCTGGAATTTGTTGCGGAAGCTTGCAGGAGGATTATAAATTAGGAACTTCACTTCTAAAAGCATTGAACTGCAGACCCTGCTAGTGGTCTAGATAGGAAAAAGGGCTGTCCTCATTGTCTGGCAAAAAAGGGATGGCCTGGCAGATTTGAGAGTGAAATGGCACATTTATCTTTCTTGATGTTAACTCGGAAACCTAGAAACAATAAAGTGGCTATCAACATTCCCAGCTATTTGCTTCCTATTTGAAATACTTGGCTGAATGCTGACTTTTTCAACCACACATTGCTAAACCCTCAACCAAGGCAGTGATACATCCCAGTTGCATCTCCAAATCCCAGTGGACTTAGGACTGAGCAGAGAGCCATCCTGCTCTTCCAGCATGCTTGTGGAGCTGCTCCTGATCGCATCCAGCTATCAGCTCTTGACTTGTGATTTGACTGGTTCCCCATGAGCCCTCTCGGCTCCACTTCTGGATACGGCAAAGCCATGCAAGACCCTGCAGGTGACATTAGGGACGGAAGTCCAAGCCAAGGTCAGACACACCCTCCATTCCTCATGCAAAACACCTGACCATCAACACTATCACCTTCCCCCAGCCACAGCTACTGTGCAGGAAACGCATTTCCAGCGCAAGAACACGTGATAAACTGGAAACTGAAAATAAGAGGATATATGTTATATTTAACTGCACTGGATATGAAAGGTAACAAGACATGGGTAATGGTTGTATTACTCACTTCTGCAGTTGCATCAATTAAACAAAATTCCAGTTCTGAAATTACCTGAGTCACCTCTACTGCCCATTTTTCAGTTTCCTGGGTGACAAAGGAGCTTAGAAAGGTTTATTGATGAATTTAGCTATCACTTAGTGTTATTCACTGTCTTTGCTATCTATGATGTCATTTGTTCTGACTGGTTTAAGGGTAGACAAAGCATCTGAAGACAAGGGCAGAGGAATAAGGAGATTTGTGAAAAGGAGTGATAGGAAACTCAAAGCCCTTGGAAGTCAGTGGAGAGTACTGTCATATTCACCCACCTCTTATTTATTGTGAGATTAAAAGCAAAAGAGCATTATGTAACTGTGAAACATTATTCTAGTATTCTGATACTTGGACAAATGCAGACAATAAAACACTATTATATGAAGTAGCTATCACGGGAGGATTGCTTAATGATCTGGTTATAAAATGTTTCCAGAAGTAGGTGTTTCTTATCTGAAAACTTACCAAAAGTAATTTAATCTTGTCCTTTTTGTCAAAATTCCTATCCCATCTTTTTCTGTTCTGCTTCTTGTTCTACTTAGTGAGTGATGTATTTCTTCCTTCCTATCTCTCCAAACGTATTGCATGTAAAGGTCAATTCTCTTAACACAGCTTCTGCCCACTCTTCAGCTAATGCATTATAGCACATTATCAAGTTTCCAAACAATTGTTCACTTTTCATTAGAATGTGCTAGGTTTCTCTCCTTCTGCAGTGTTAGTGAAAATGGTGTTGAGTTGTTGACTAGTAATAGGAACAAGCAACTTCTGCCCTTAGAAGTGGGATGGAATTGATTCATCTTATTAAAAGCAGACATTGTGGAAGCTGGAATTTGTGCTACAAAGGTTGATGTTATGAATGTGCAGATAGCTAGTTTTCCAGGATATCCTAACATTTCTATTTTCATGAGTCATTTTCAGCTTCTGATACATCATCTTAGGTCACATTACTTCATGTTGATGTGATAGAAACGTAACATGCTAGTCAGGAAAACTAACTCATACCTGTCAAAGGTCCATTTTTTCCCCCACCGTCGTTCTTCTACTATCTGTATTTTACAATTTTTCTTTCTCCAAGAAAAAAAAATAATACTGAAACGTTACTTCCATTTCAGTACAATGAATGGAGGCCACAAACGTGAAAGAAAACAAAGCTACAGGTTGGCAAAGAAAGCAATGATCAGGAACTGAGATAAAGAAAGCTCAAGAAAATGAACTCCAGACACAACAGTTGAAAAAACTTGGATATACTGATGAGTACAAAACTAGTTTATGTAATATATATTTTATATCCAAACCAAACAGCTCTTAGAACATTATTGAGGCTATTATTACTTTGAAATAAACATTAGAGAGCTTCAAAGCCAGAGCTACATAATACCCAGTACACATTTACATCAGAATTAGGATGCAGGTTTTCACAAGCTAATCCACTCCATTGAACACGAGCACACGAAACACTGTACAACAGACACTGCATTTTTACATGGGTGAAAGTACCAGTGTGTTGTACAGTTGACAAAACAGAGATGGTCATAAAACCTCTCTCCAGAGGGGCTGGACCCTACAGTGGTGAGAGAGCCCAGGGCATGAGTGCTACTCTACTATGGTTGATTCTGAATGAGGAACTATTGCTCAGTGGTGTTTTTTCTCTCCTGCCCACTTTTCTCCACATTCTCAAAAACACACACGCCCTTGAAATACTCCAAAACAGGACCTGTTGGTTTCCTGAACCCAACTTCCTGCCATCCGCAGCAATTCTCTAGTCCAAATCAGAACTTTATCAAGCTTCACCTTGATAAATACCCTTTATTACTCAAATTTGAATGAAATTCCTGCTTTATCTTGGGCAGATCCCATCCTGTCTTTAATGCCTAGGACCATCCTCCTTCAAGCAGCTGCAAAACCACTTCTCAGCTCAGCTCAGCTCCAAAACCCCTCCTGTGATGCCTGAAAAGAACCTTGACAATGTCTTGGCTACTCATGTACTGAGACTGCTGTCTATCATGTTTATAAATATTGTCTCATCTCTTCTCATACCATCCCGTCAGCCTGTGCCATCTGTTGCCTCCTGTGACATGTGCAGACTGAGCTCTTCACAGCAGCAACTGCCTTCTTCTGTGCTTGCACTCAGCACCACCAGCGCTCACCCACTGCCTGGTCCTCCAAGGCCACAATGATGCAGAAAATTAATGAAGTTAATGAGGAAATCCCACCCTACCTTCTCCCCCTTCCTCTCCCCTTTGTAGGAGGAGTGCCTGGACAAACCACACAGTGATCCACATGGGGAGGAGCATGGCAAGAGGTGGAGAGAGGTTGTCCTCCCCTCTCTGCTCAGGATGGGGATGTGCTGCATACATAGAGAAATAAGAGAGGGTCCAGAAGAGGTGACAAAGGCCATCAGATGGCTGGAGAACAGGATCAAAAAGGAGATCTTGGGGATCATGGGCCTGTTTCACATATGGAAGAGGACACTAGAGGAAAATCCAACCATAGCTCAAACCACTGCTCCCAAAGGATGGAGCAAACTCTTCTCTGAGGAGGCAGCAAACAGGACAAGGGGCGCAGGCCACAAAGTGCAGCTTGGGAGGTTCTGATCAGACATTAGGAAATTCTTGCTCATGAGGAGGGTGATGCAGTGCTGGAACAGCAGCCCAGAGAGGCTGTGAAGTCTCCTTCCCAGAGCATTTCAAAAGCTCTGGTAAACACTGCTAACCCCCATTTCCCTTTCTGCCACTTCCCAAGCAATAAAAGTTAAATGCATATTTCATCCTGATAAAATATTAAATGCTTTAAATGCAACAAGACTCTTCAAACACATGCAACTTTCCATGAGAAATGCCAGATACCCTTTACAATCTGGGAAATAAACTATTCTCCTAATTGCTCTCAGAATATATTTGCAACTTCTTTCCAAATTGTAGATGTCTAGATATTTGCATTAAAATACAAAGGCTCATATCTATTTTCTTGATTTGCTATAAGTTTTGAAACGGCCAATAGTAGGTGGAAAAATTCTCCCTCCATCTGCACCACAGAAATTATTCACAAGACTTTTCCCTCTCTGAAGTTGTCTGCATCAACATGTAGTTGTTGATGTAAATAAACAGTTATAAACAGTTTATTATGTGGCTTACACAAATAACAGCAACTTGGTGGAACCATGATGCACGGGTACCTGCATGCAGATGTATGGAAATAAGCAGCAAAAAGAAATCCTGGACATTCAAAACCACTACTCAGGCTGGAGATACAAAAGAGGATTTTTACTCTCATTGCTGTAATGCATTTTATATGCTGCTGATAGGTCTGACTTGGAAATGGCAGCAGGAAAAGGAGTATTACAGCTGTTCTCTGGTGGGGTGAAACTCTGGTCCCGCTGAATCTCTGAAAGCCCCTTAAGGCCCATATTTTAGATGAGGCCTTTAGAAGTAGATGGCCTCGGGTGCTGAAGTTAATTCTTCCTCTAGTCCTTCACAGTATTTACTTCCTGAGTACATTTCAAGACTTTACCTGTTTCTCTCATTTTTTAAAGAGATCTGCCTTATTTATTGTTTGCTTGACAAGTTGCAGTTCCCTCAGTTTTACTTGATAAATAGTCAGACTGCCACTCATTATTGCTGGTGTGTTCAATTTCATTCAGTGTGAACTTGTTGGGCAAGGATAGGAATATACAGAAACAAATACACAGAACACATGTATCATTGGAATGAAAGGAAAATATTAGTTACATGAACACTACTGATATGGCTAAAGGCACACAGTTCTCTAAGTCTTAAAAAGAGTGAGTTTTAACTCGTAGTAGGTCAAGTATATCCATTAGCAGCATCTCCCCTCTGCCCCTGCATGCTGCAGTGGAGCAAAATCAGACCACCAAACTACATAAGGTCTTTTTCTCACATGGTTGAACAACTTCTGATGCTAAATGAAAACCAGGATGTCTTGAACACAGCTATGTCACTCCAGACCTGGAGCAGACCTTACTGGCATAGCAATTCTGAGTTATGTGGTAAAGTTCTGAAAATCCTTTTTTTTCTCCTCTCTTTCTTTTTTTTTTTTTTTTTTTTTTTTTTTTTTTTTTTTTTTTTTTTTTTTTTTTTTTTTCTTTTTTGTATAATGAGTGTTTAAAAGCTCAGCAAATAGAGTCCTAAAAATGTAATTGTAGCTTGGTAGCACTATTAAATATGTATACTGTGGTCTTTTTGACAATTGGTTTAATCCCTTTATAAAGTCTTCAGAAGTTCCATCACAGAAGCATGGATGCTGTTTTGATCTATTTATTACTCTTAAGTGCTCAGAGAACTGTCCCTATTTTCTAATTAACACTTTTAAAGATAAAAAGCTATGTATTAAATCAATCTGAATGATGGTTGTTTGTGAATCCCACAAGATAAGGCAATTTGCATGTTCACTTTGTACTTACAAACTAAATCTGCACATCTCCAAAGCAGCTCCTTATAATGTAAACCTTTTGTGAGTATTTGTAACTTAAAAGAAAGTTTGGCCTAGTACAGAGGCAGTGCCAATTATCTAAAGGACTTCTTTACTGAACATGATTAAGATACAAAATTATTAGGTTGTTATTTTACATTGTTTGCAGAGAAATTTGAGGAAACTACTTTAGGAATGTTAAGTGTTCTCCTGTTTTGCCTTCTTTCCTTCTTTTTTTCTGTACATATAATAACATGAGTGCATTCATGAACAAGCAACCAGTCCAAACAGCAGCCAGGTTCCACATCACACTCAGGTTCAGCTTCCTTTGACATAAATTAAATCACTGCTGAATCCCACTATTCACCATCCTGACTGAGCATTAAGTTGCAGCTTCAACTCCAAGACTTTATAAACTGAATTTTAATGCAAATACTAAATTAGAACAGTGATTTATTGCTGGAATCCAGTTCTGATTATTTAGCACAGTAAACATATTAACAGAAATAGATATTTCACAGCAGTGAAATGGTCTCTGATCTCAGAAACAACTCCACCCTTGCTAAGAAAGAAATCAACAAAGCTGTATCTCCAAACCTCTCTTGTGAAGATGAATATTATTATTTCCAGATGGCAAGAACATAACAAGTATACCTATGAGACACTTTTTTTGCTATATTTGCTCTTGAACATCTCATAAGAAATTATTTCTTTCAGGTTTGCAATCTGCCTTCCTTCACTTCCTTGGCTTCTCTATAACCACAGGTCCAAGCACAGACAAGAAGCAGGACAATTGGTCATGGCTTTGAGCTCTAGCAGGTCTGATTATGGCTCAGGCATGGGATAACTCTTCATCCTCATTTTTGGACTTCCTCATCTTCTTCCACTAGTAATTTAGGAAGTGGAAAGTCATGTCATCAAATACTTTTTATACATGTTGTACCTCTCTTTCTTAATAGAGTTTCTGTTATCGTCTTGTACCATCATTGAAAGGTGGAGGTTTTATTAAAAAAAATTTATTTTCCCCACAAATCTCCCTGATCTTCAAATCAGTGAATTTAGCCTGAATTCAGATTATTTTTCCTGACCCTGACAACAGTCTCTCTCCATTTACCTTACAGATACATTCAACATCCTCCCTTTAACGTGTTCTATAAAAGCCTCCTATATTCAGTGAGTATATTTTTGTTCTGGTCTCACAACTACACAATCAAATTTTTGTGCTTCAGGGTTAATCTGGGTCAGAAGGCCCCAAGAATGCACATCTGACACTCCTAATCTAATTCTGGAAACATGAGATTTGCAGACAGAAAATCTCTTTCTGGGAGCAGAAAAGAATGTCAGACTCACTGGGACACTAAAGTGATTTTCAACTATTTTTCACTTATATGAATTTAATCCAAGGAGCTCAAAATACATTAATTTACAGATCCCTCTACACACCTGTGCCACAGCATATGTGTTATTCTGCCTCGTAGAGAAGGGAAAATAGGGGCACCTCCTTCTCTGAGTTCATTCAAGGATGGAACTACACATAGAGTATCCAGAAAGGATCCAGGAAAATAACTCAGGAGGCCACAATCTTCTTGATGATAGAAACTTCACTGAGATTAGGGCAGGAAAGGCAGAATTTGACTTACTGGGAATGTGTATTATGGGAACTTGCAAACGGAAGATTGGCTTCTATCTGAAAGAAACATCAATAAAAGTAGAGATACAGCACAAAGACCTGTAACAGTTCACAAAGAGAATGGAAATATAAATGTGACAGCTCTCAAGGGTTGGATTTTTTTACCCAATATCACAGAATTTCAAGTGACCCATAAACTTAAGATTTGTTTTCAAGAGTGACACATCACAGAAGACACAAACCCCCAATTCCCATTAAAAGCCGATGAGATTAATCTAGGTTATCTTTAAACTGAGTGGCTTGAGAGCATGTTCAAGACTTCAGTCTCCCAGACACATCCCAGCTCCGCTCTGGGACAACAGCAGATATGATTTTATCTTCTTCCTTCTCCAGAGAGTCTGTTTTCCATGGATGGGAAATCTGCCATCTTCAGCCAGCCTCTTGGTGTGGGAACTGAAGGACAAGGACTTGGATCACATTGCCCAGATGATGCAAAGATGAGTTAAATGGGATCACAAAGACCATTTTTCTCCTAAATTCAAAGCAGGGAGCAGAACTTTTTCACCTCCATCTCCCCAGTTAAAAATTTTAACAAATTGTAGCCAGCTTCTGCCCATCACAACAACAGTTTAAAACATTCAGCAGCATCTCTGCATCACCAAAAACACCTTCCTCCAGTGCTGGGTCACATCATGGTGGAAGCCTGCTTCCCAAGCCTCAGACTCCTTTTTTTGGGCCACAGCACCACACACAAAGCAAATCATCTTTTACAGAACAGGATAAAAGAGAAATCAGTAAAACAGATGGGGTTATTTTCAATAGAGATCCCTGTAAAACCTTTCACCAAAACTCCTGCTATCAGTGCAGTGCCTCAAGCATTGTTATTCCATGATGCTACCCAGTAGTTTGGATAAAACCATAGCTTTGTCTCACATTGCCATTTATTAATTTTTTCCATCGGTTGAGGAAACTTAAGTAGGCTGGTAGAAATTAGCCAAGCCAAGCTAGGCAGACTGAGTGGGCACAAACCACACCAAGAATGGGCCAAGACCATCCCTTGGCACAAGGTTGGGGTGGCTCTGCAGGACAGTCTAGCAGAGCCACATGGAGCATGTTGAAGGTGTCTGATGCACGTGACAATGAATTTGACACACTTTCAAGAGAGCAATGAGTCATGAACAAAAACTGGTCTTGGAGCCATACTCAGGCAATAAAAGAAAGTCAGAAAAAGGAAGTAATGAGTTTCCCAGACTGGGGCTTGCCAACCTTCAGTGAGGGCAGACTGAAGATCTTCCACAATAAAGATCTGTCACCGTGGGGAAGAGTGAGCACAGCCCCCAACACAAGCATCAGCTAAATTTTCTATCAGTTTTTTTTTGGTTTGTTGGTTTTTTGGTGTTGGTTGGTTTTGGTTTATTTTAAGGAGGAACTAAAGCCAATCCACACGCTGTAGGAGACAAAGCATATTGATGGTTTGGTTACTAAACACACTGTGAATTTTCACAGTGGATCAGCAGAAAGTTATGAAGCACAGGTGTTCCTGTAATTGTGATACATTGGGAAAATTCATACTGTTAAATGAGCCTCAGCTTCACACTTCCACCTGTGTGGTGTGGAAATGTACTGTGGGTACACGGGGATATAATAGAGGATACATAGGAATGATTACTGGCTGGTTCAGGACCTGCTAGGGTTTATTTCTCTTAATTTGTCTGAGTGTGTAATTTCTGCATTTGTATTTACTGCCATCGTAAAGGGGGAAATGTGTGTTACACATGCTGGTAAAAATAATGATAACATGCGAAAAAACAAAGATAATACACTGAGTGGAAAAGAAATCCTGAAAGCATGCATGGCAAAGGAAATCTAGAGAGTCTTTAGGAAATGGAAAATATTTCAACAAGAGAATGAAAGCATGGGGTTTTTTTTCCCATCACATTTCAATTCTACTCAACAGTTTCTTGTTTTCATTTTTTATGCAAAAGGAGGGAGGAGATGATTCAAGAATGGGAAATGTGGGAAATGCTAAAATGCAGAAAGATGAGGTCTTGAAGCAGGTGGAAGGAAATATCTACACGGATTACCTGAAAGAGAACATGAGAAACAAATGGAGAATGCTGGCATATAACTTGATTTATTTTCCTTTAACAGGTGTTTGTTGGGATGAGAATTGGAGACACAGAATTTCTTAATTTTATTCCAGACCTGTCAGAGTTTCTCAAGTGAGTGTTTCAGGACTATAAAAGCAAAGAAAAAAAAGAAAAAAAAAGAACTAAATAAACAAAGGAAGATGATTAAACATATCTTCCTGCATGCCTTGGAGGTGTCAGCTCTGGTGTTTGACAAGGAACACAATTCTGATTACTCATGAGAGAGCCTTTCAAGCTGTCCTGGAGACAGCAGACTGCTCTCTGCTAAGGTTAGCTGACACGACAGAATAACTCTAAAATAACTAGTTTTCAGAACTATTCCTCTTTTAAAACCATAATCACCACCTTGAAGTGACACCTTTAAAAAAGTGATGACTCTGATCTTCCCTTACCTCTAACTCCCTTCTGAGACTCTCCTTTGGTCTCTCTCCTCTTCTCCCTCTCCATTTCCTCTCTTGGAAAGTGTTGTACTCCTGTAATACAGGAGTGACATTGCTTGTTTGTGGCCTTGCTCACTCCTGCCCTCATCAAATTCTGCATCAAGCTTTATTTTAATTCTGCATAATAATGAAGCAAGTAGACACTAACTTTATCTCTATATTGACCTGCATATTATCCCCACAGGAAGTGGTCAGAGTGGCTGGAATCCATGTTTTTACCAGCTTAAACTCAAAA
This sequence comes from Corvus brachyrhynchos, assembly GCF_000691975.1. Taxonomy (NCBI): domain Eukaryota; kingdom Metazoa; phylum Chordata; class Aves; order Passeriformes; family Corvidae; genus Corvus; species Corvus brachyrhynchos. Next base: position 1,276,360 of record NW_008239283.1, on the reverse strand, counting down.
GCTCTTCAGACAGAGAAGTGCTCAGATGTTAAGATATTACCAGTATTTGAAGTACCCATATTTATTGATCTATTCAGTGTTTGAAAGTATTTTACCCTTTAAACCTCTTCCCTCCTCTAGAAAATGAATTCATATATGACTTGAAAAAAAATCATTAGCTGCTAGCTTTTCATAAATTCAATCCCTGCCTCTTCATTTCCAGCCTAAAATTGATCCCTACTGGCTAGTGTTGCAAGTCTCCATTTACTTTCTGCCGTCCCATGGGATTCTGCGAGGTGCCATTCCCACTGGCCTTCTGTTGCAGACCCAGTCTCAGTCCCACAGCCATGGGCCCACCTTGTCACCAAAGTTTTCTGTCACTCATGTTCAACTCCTGTTCTCTAACTCTTGTTCAGTGTCTTGGAGCACCTTTCCCTCTCCTGTTCCTCACAGTCCAGAGCATATTGTTTGTCCACAGTTCCACCACATTTTTTATCTTCAAACTTCCTTGTCAAACTTGGTTTCAATCTTACATCTCGTATTTCTTTCCCTGACTTCTGACCTTTTCCTTGGCAATTGGAATGGCTTTCTTTCCTGAAACTACTATCACTTTCAGCACATTGCAATTAATGGAAAAGGGGCAGATGGAGGATGTCTCCATGTCGTGGGGTGGTGTCAGAGGACGTTAATTTCGGACATTCCTCCGAATTTGTCTCAAACCAGGACACTCCATAAGGATCAGCCTCATATTTATGCATATAGGAGTGAAAGAAAAATTGTAGCTCTAAAAACTTCAGTCCTACTGAAAAAAAAACCCAAATATTATAAGCACTGCAGATAACTGTAAAATTGAAAAAAAAAAAAAAATAGTGTTGACCATGAGAAACTTTCAGTCACCAAATTAGGTGAACAGCATATTAAAACCATGAGAGTTGGCCAATTGTTCCCATTCTCAGGCATTCCAGGGAGATTACAGCCTTGGAACAGCTACACTTGCCTGGATTATATGGAGGCTATAATGGAACCCATTTTTGTACTGAGTGGCAAACAGCGTGGAAGTGGAGAAGGTCTCCGCAATTCAAGAGCCTTTTTGTGTCACTTGCACTTTTGCCACCTCCCCCTCGTGCTCCAGATACCGTGGTGACACACTGCTGCCATGATGAGGAGGGTGAGTGGTGTCCAGGAGCCACTGGGATAACGGCCTTTGACAACAGATGGTTATAATATTACATTACACCCTTGGCACAAGGGCTTACTGACTAGACTGGTGTAATCCCACACAGCGTTTTGGAGCTTTCTTGAGTCCCCCATCCTCTGTTCATGGTCTGCAGAAAGCAAAGTGCTGCTCTCATGGCTGTCAGGAAATGGTGATGGGTTTAGCAAAAACGTGGTGCAGCTCTCCTCTCCCAAAGCCAAGCTCATTCGGGCTCATCCAGTGTAATAGTCATTGTATTTAGAATCACATTTGCAAATGTATGGAAAATTAAAGGAAAGATGCAATATAGTATTTTTGATCTCCCAACCCTTTTCCTTTTCTTTTATAAAACAGAACTTCTTGTACAAATACTGCAAGTCCAGAAAATCCTTTATATTAAGAAGTTGTTATAACACCAGGTAAAATAATTTATGGCAAATTACTCTCAAGGCTCAGCTTTCCCAATATTATCCCGCTATTTCATAGACATATATATCTTCTGTACATTGTGCAGGCCTTCAGATTCTGACACTGTTCTCAGAAAAATAAATGGGAAATGAACATAAGCATTTTTACTGTAATATATACATTTGCCATTGCCTAAAAATAAAGAAAAATAGGTAAAAAACTGAAACTGATAACAATGTCCAGAAACTCTAAATGTAGAATATCATGGAAAGGAGCTAATTCCAGTGATATTGCTGGAGCCATTCTAGGAATCTACTGTAGGTTCAGAAAAAAAAAAATTAATATATTTCTATATGGTGTTAGAGAATAACACAGCCACACTTTTTTGCTTTCAGATGCTATTTGAGAATCTTAACACAGTCTTTAATCATGGCGTTTAAGTGCCTTTGTTACTCCATTGTGTGTTAAATAATGTCATTACAATTGTTATGCTTACACACCAAGTTTTGCCAAAATCCCCCACTCACTGCTTCTTCATTAAATAACAACAAACCGTGAGGGTTAGTTCTGCATCAGCACTTCAATTTCCTCATGAAAAATTGGCCTTTTTTCTTGGCTTGTGAGCACCCCAACCAATATCACTCATGCCTTGTTATACAACAAAAGGAAATAACGGCCCCTGCAACAGCAATCTGGCTGTGCCTGCCCGTGCTCGATGCCATTTTGACTTGAGCAGCCCAGGCAGTGTGTGTTGCTCCCCCATCCCCTCTGCAGAGACAGGTCTCAATCTCCCAAATTGGCTTTAAAGGGAACGTTATCTGAACCCACTGGCTTGGTGGGTGCAGAGAAGTCTATGTGGTACAAACAGGTGTGGAAACAATCATTGCATTCCTTTTGCACCCACTTTTCCTTGTGAAGATGGCAAGAGAAAGGGATAATTGGCAAGCACTGAATGTGCATTATGTGCACCTTGCTGCTTCCCAAAGCAAGGTCTAATCATGCAGTGAGGTGAGTGTGTTTGGGCCTGGCACCTGCCTGTCTTGGGAAAATCAGTAGGACCCAGTTTGTACCTCCACATCTTGCTTAGCAGATCTGTTTGTACGCTAATAAGGAAACAGACAAGTCACTGGAATCAAGTCTACAAGAATTTAATGTGTTTGCAGTTCAGCAATTAAAGACATCCTTCATTTAAAGCACTTAGTCACTTGACTAGTGTCCATCCAAAAAGCCCTAATCTTACTTGAAATTTTCTATCATTAGATAAGCAATAATTGGTCGAAACAGCTCCACTGACTTCAGCAGCACTGTTCACACACCCACATAAGCACAGATACTTTACTAGCTCTGGACCAAACCCAAAGCCTGTATTGCAGCTTTACTGTGAGGCACCACCCGGACTCTGAGAGGTGTTAATGCCATGTGTTCCTTTAAAGTTGGGACCCATGAGACCAGAATGATACCTGAGAAGTGCCAAAAGCCCTCAACTCCTCACTGAGCAAATCACTCCACCAGATCACTCTCAGTCAACATGGACCTGCACCAAGGATGTCAAAAGAACAAGATGTCACCAGCTTCAAAGGAGGCAGGATTGGGCCAAAAACCAATTATTTTTTGTTTGGGCTGTTACCCAACAAAAAGCAGAGGGAGATTTTCAGTTGAATTCCCTGAGTGGAGTTGGTGACAAACACCTTTCACACATTCCTTTTTCTGGCAGGAGTGAGGGAAGGTGTCTCAGTGGCTCACATGCTAATCTTCTATTGCTGAAACTATAGATCAGATGGCGGTTTGGTAATTTTTAGCATAGCTCTTGTTTAGCTCAACACAGACACAGAAAATGAAGCACTCATTTGCTGACTAGAAAATCACAGTTGAGGTCGATTGATGAAGCAGTGCAAAGAAGCCTGTTCTGTCCCCAGCTTGTGGATAAACAATACCAACCACCACCCTTCACTAGTTATATATTCAACTCCTGAATATTTAAAAATCCAGCTAAGCTACTATATGGCTTACCAGTGCTT
>NW_008239283.1:1263105-1272749 GCF_000691975.1 Corvus brachyrhynchos | reverse complement strand
TGTCTTACCAGTGCTTTTGTAGTGAAAGTGTCAGATTATTTTACATTTAGCTACACTCAAAGCAGCTGCCCTATGTTTCTAACACAGAAAAAAAAATCATTACAGGGAAAAAAAAACAAAAGGGAAAGAAAGAAATCCAAGCAATACCACGTTAAATGATGAACCACAGAAGTGGATTTTCCATTACTGCGTAAAACCTTAGGAGGCCATGAGTTAACTGAAGCAAGCAGAACAAAAAAAACAACAAACCAACAACGAAGCAAGGAAGGTACCATAGCTACTTTCTTGAAAACAAAACCAATCTTTTCATTCCTGCCATTTGTTAGAATTCTTCCTCCAGGCAAGCTGGACAGCTGCACTAGTAGGTTTTTTAGTCATGGGTTGTAAGCCCCACCTGGCTAGATTTGTTTAGCAGACAGCTGGCAGAATGAAATAAAAAGAACAGGGACATACAAACTGCTTCCAACACAAAAAGCCGAAAGAATACTTTTTGGATGCTTTCACTGAGTGTATTTGGTATATGTTTGGGGGAGATTCTTCCCTTGGTTTTTACCGTCCCCCATCTCTCTGCACCCAAAAGTATTGAAAAAAGCCAAAGCGAGACTGCAGGCTGCATTAAACAGATCAAAAAGGAAGGGAAAAGCCCCATCTCAGACTATTTATTTTGCAGATATGCACACATATATGAATACACACTCTCTCTCAATTATGGTTTACAATTCCCCAAGACTGACATTGGTTTTAAATTAACTTCTCTTCTTATTCCTTTTTTTTTCCTCTTTTTTTTTTTTTTTTTTTTTTTTTTTTTTTTTTTTTGTTGGCAACTTTCTTCCTCTATTTTCTAAAGCCAATAAGATAGATTTTCTTCATCTGGAATGTTCTTTCTAGCTTAAAGATAAGAAGGAGTTTAAAATTGTGGGAATGGCATCCCTCCTGCATCTGTTTCTCTCAAAAACCTATCAAATATCTAATTTTTGGCATTACTGCTGGCTCCAACAGGGGATGACATAAACCAGCTTTGTGGTTACATGTTTCACTTTTAATCTCATGAAAATGAAAATCAGTGCTGAAATGTCCCTTTACATGTGACAATGTGGGACTCTTTTCCAAAAACCAAAGGAAAGGGGCGTTACCCTGGTTAAACTTAATATACAGCATATGTATAAATTTGCTTTTAGTTTGGATTTAGCTCGATGCTAGCAGAGGCATGTTGGGTTGTTTTTTTTTTTTAATTATTATTATTTTGTTTTACTGCAGCGATTTTAAACACTTTTGAAAGAATCACTGCACAAAGGAAGATGCACAATAAACGTAAGATAGTAATCAGCAGATGAGCAGGCTGTTATGTGACAACAAATCTTCTGCAAGTAATATCATTTTCCACACAGCTCTATGGTCACATTCCCATAACATGTTTCTGTAGTTAGTGTGAAGGGAATCTGGTTTTTGCATGAGTTCTTTATTAAGAGCTAATGTAGTAATACTGGATGTACGACGACAAACCAAGATGGCTTGGATACTGTCTTGATTGGAGAAACTCTATGAAAACAAACTCCAAATGTTTAAAAATAAAAATCTGCCTTGACTCTGCTTGAAAGGGAACATGTGAGAAAAAGAACATTTAAGCTTACGGTATGACTGGTACCTATGAAACCCAGATGATCTGAGGTTAAAAGAAGCCTGAAACGCAAGCCTACTCCTATTTTCCGTGGAAAAATAACAAATATTAGCTAAAGGAAGGCCCTGAAACCAATCTAAGCCATTCCATAGCACAGCACTCGCCCTCCTGAGCAGCAGCCGTTCTTGGCTGCCCTCCATCTCTGCCTATACATCTTCACGGAGCACAGACTCCACGGAGCCTGGTGGGATACGTGCCTTAGAGAGCCCTCGCCTCACCAGAAACATCAATATTGGTATCATATGCCTCAAACAGGAGGAAAAGGCCTGTAGGGCTGAATCCTCTGGGCTCAGGGAAGTCCAGCAGCTTCACCAGGGGCAGAAGGTGGGGCCTGTCCACACTTGTATCATGCACAAAATGCATCTCTCAGCAAGCAGGAGAGCTGGGAAGTGGCATTTGGAGGGGGTAATATAGGTCAATATGTCTTTATAGTCCTGATCCACCGGGCTTTGCAACAGCTCCCTGCTCTATTTAATGGGTATTTTGTTAAATAAGTACCCAGATAGGGCAAGGACAAGGAGTAATGGGTTCAAACTGAAAGAGGGGAGGTTTAGGTTTGAAATACAGATTAAATTCTTCTCTGTGAGGATGGCAAGACACTGGCAGAGGTTTCCAGAGGAACTGTGGCTGCCCTATCCCTGGAAGTGTCTGAGACCAGGCTGGATGGGGCTTGGAGAAACCTGGGGTAGTGGAAGGTGTCCCTGCCCATGGCAATAGGGTTGGAATGAGGTGATGTTTAAGGTCCCTTCCAACCCAAGCTATTCTATGATTCTACGATCTACTGAAAACTCTTTGCTTAGAAAATACCCAAGCATGCATCTTTTGAGGTTCTTCTGTTGATTTGTTGAAGGCAAAGCTTATGAAATCCTCTGTGATTGTCCCACACAGTCCTCCCAGGCTCCAGCTGAAAGAAGTCACACTAATTTTGTGTATCTCTCATTTCTCAGGTTAGCTAAGAGTTCACCCTGCTCTAGATGAACCCACATCTCATACAACTTTTCTAGTTAAGAAAATTGATTCTTGTTCACTCCTTTCAAAGAAGAGAATCATGAAGATTTTTGAAAGGCTCACCCCCCACTGCTAGAATATCTCCCTCTTTTGACTGCATGAACTTTGAGTTATATAAGATAGAAATGGCTGCATTTAAGGAAAAGTCAATGAAGAAAAAATTCTGCAAGTTTAAAGCTCATTCTTAATCCTTGGCAAAACATCCGTGTTTCTTCCTGTGTACCTCACCTCAACAAACACTTTCTGCATTATGAGACTTGCCTGTAAATTGCCCTCTGCATTTTAGCTGGATGACTAATGACAGCAAAACAACTGAAAGTGTTTCATATTTATGTTGGAAGATTAACATAACTCATTTCAACTCTGTTGAATGGACACATTTTACTCAGGAGAGAAATATTAAAAAAAAAAACAACAAAACCCACAAATGCAGAGGGAAAAGGGACATCAACTCTTAAAAATATTTCCTGGTATTACCATTCGTATGGCATAAACAAACAGGCAGAGTGCATACATATGGGCCCCAGTTCTGTAATTTGGATGACAAGGGAGATCCTTTTGCCTAGGCAGTGCAAAACTAATTTCACCACACTGGCACATAATGCAATGTGATTGCTCCCTCAGTTTTATATTACAAGGTCACTGGAGCAAAAATTTTTGTGGTTTGTACAGTACCAAGCACTCCAAGAAAACTTATTATATAATGATGTTATATTTAGTATAAATAAACCCATACCTACTATATAACATGGAGGAAAATATTTTGTCTGACGTAGAGAATCCACAAAAACATAAAGGACAGTCTACAGAAAAACAGCTTTTGATTGAGAAATTCTGCTCATTTCTTATAATCCCAATTTGACTTTTATTCCCTGAGAACTCACAAATGTTTGGAAACTTTAAGCTGAAGTATTTCCATCCATGGATTAGTTTTTTTCCTGGGCATCAAAGACCTGAGTTCAAATTCAACCTTTAAGAACTCTGACGAACAGAACGTTACAATCTGGCTAAACCATGCAATATTGCAACCCTATTAATGCTAAATCATTAATCACTTCAATAAGCAAGAGACCTTGTCCTTCCTTGGCTCTTCCAATGAACAGCATCATCCAGACCTCTGCTGAGATGCTTGGTTCAGTCTTTCCCAACACAAAACTGGCTTGAAATTAAAAAAAAATAAAATACATGAAATATCAAAGTTCCTTCTACTTCAGTTCTGAACAGATCTACTCAACATCACAGAAAATAAGCTCTTTTTATTAAAAATACTTTCAAAACAATTATAGAAATTCTGTCAACATGTTTATTTACCAAAGCACAATCCTATAAAAATGATGGGTATTCCCATAACGGCCTCAATAATAAAAGCTCATGTTTTCCTTTTAAAAAGCTATGCAAGAGCGAACACCGCTTTAAATCCTACTTTTTCCACTCCAAGCAGAGAGTTTTATCTGGCAATAACAAATGGGCTCTCTTCCTTCAGCACCTGTATTTTCTGAGGAGCCAGTAAACCAAGGATCGGTTCAGCTTCATGTATGAGGTTTAAAGTAATCTCAGACTCAACTGTTGTGTCTTTGGAACCAAAATATTTTCTTTTTAATTTTGTCTCATATGCTTAATACCAGCAGAGTTACATCCCCCAATGTTTTATTGGGCACATAGAGCACCAGGCAGCAAAAAGCACAATGCACTATGATCTAGACTTTAGGACTGTAGCTGAAATTGCTCATTCATAATTATAGAAGTACCTGGAAACTTCATCTGGCTTCTCTTTTTCAGCTTCATTTTACCCAAACAAACCTAGAAAAATTCATTTTGAAATGCCTTTCCGTGTCACTGCTTAGATACTTCATTTGTTCAGTAAAAGTAGTTTAAAATTGTGACAATATTCATAAAAACTGATGAGACCTGAGATGTAAATGGTCAAAATTATTATTATCAAAAGATAACAAATTATGGTAATCTTGATTTGAAAAAGCAAAGGCTGCCCTGAAATCTTTGCAGCTAAACTGCTCAGGTTCTAAGTAGGCACACAACTGTTGAACAGTGTCCTCCATCATCTCCATCCCACAATTTTACCTGAGCCATGCTTCATGTGGTGAAATCCTACTTCATAGCACAACCAGGAGACCCAGGTCAGGTGCTGGGATTTACTCTCCCAACAAAGAGCGTGCAAGGGGATACTGAACTGAGTATTTACAGAATCTTTTCCCAAAACAAAGCCCAAAGCAGCTCTTTGCAGTAGACCCGTCCGCGAGCACGGCGCCAGTGTCCATTTGAAGGCATCACCCATATCAATGGAGTAATGAGAGTCAAATCCCATGTAATTTACACATTAAAAGGGGAGAGCAATGCATGAAAAAATCAGTTTGGCTAATGAAAAAATCAGTTTGTCTAATGAAATTAAAGTCCCTAATCAAATATTGGCAGGAAAGATATTTAGAAACTCTCCTAATGTCATCCAGCTAATTCCCCCCTATTCTAACTAGAAGGGAAAGCACCAGAAAGACCCTGTTCTGAAAAGTATAATTAAGGCAGATTAGGGCAGATTTAACTGTCAGCTATACCAGTATAGCACAGGTAATTCCTTTTCTTTCAGAGGTTGCATGACAACTCCAGGTAGGTAATGTATCTACTGGAGAGGATTTCCTTGCACACATCCTTCTTTGAAAAGTATTTTTTCCTGACCTGATGTATCCACCCGTAGCAAAACAGATATTGACAGACTGCCCAAGTACAGAGGAAGCTGTCCTCCTGGGTGGCTACCTCTACTAGGTTAACTTGCACTTTTAGCTTCCAATTTTTTAAGTCCAGAAGATTTTTAAGGGACTAGGAAATTAAAGTATGAATTCATATGAAGGGAAAAAAAAAAAGAGAAAGAAAACAACCAAAAAACCCACCACCAATTCCAAGTTCTGGAATTATTATGTCCCACAAAGCATTAATTTCCCCATCACCCACCAGCCTCTACTAGAGGGACCCTCCACTCCTTCTTTAGGTCTTGTCCATCTGCCTTTGCTGGTTTTGTTCTTCTTCCCTTCCCACTTTCTGCCATTCTCCTTGATGATATCACCTTGGTGTCTCTTCATCCCTATCCCCATCCATCAGCCACTCCTTTGTGCTGCCTTCTGACTCTGGAGTCACCACTGAACTACACCTCTCACACCATCGCCCCACACTTCAACAAGTTTTGTGTGAATATTGCAACAGTAGGAAAGAAAGAGGTCAAACAAAAGAATAAATAAAGTATTGCCATTGGTTGTCATAACCATCCTGCTGGGCTTTATTTAGGCTGCAGTTTTGATGATAGACTTTTATTGGATTTCTTTTGTGGTAACACTGTATTTTAAGTATCTTATTATGAATTCATTTAGTATTGATTGCAGCAGCTCTGATCATAAAGAATTCATTTGTCGTGCCATGAATGTCATATGCATTCATATTAAAAAAATTTTTAATTCAAGATTAATTAATATGAGAAATTTGTTGTTGTTGTTTTTTTTATTTCACTATCTTAATAGACCTCAAAGTTTGGAAGCCCGCTCTTGGTACTTTTACCAGAGTTTCTCCATTTGTACACTTTTTTAAAGAGGAACTAGAAACCTTTTTTATTTAAGCTTTTGGGATTATGTTTAAAAAGAACCTTCCCAGAGAGCCTAACGTTCCCAGATCTCATGAATTTATTGCACTAAGTAGACTAAGCAAGTTTTCATACCTGTTTGATGATACTGCAACAAGCCAAGGAAATTTAAAGCTTGCATTTCTCCCTGGTCCAACAGAAAGACTTGTGCCTTGAGTGAGAGCTGGCAAGCACAGAAGGGGATTACCTGCAACTTCAAACCCTCTGTAGATATGTCAAAATACGCTCTGAGCAAATTGAGCCTTGACTAAAAGCAGGTATGTGCTTTGGATGCTATGTCTCATTGCATCTGTTACAGGCAACGTGTCAGCCACGTCTCCATCCGGCTGCTTCTGACTGTGATGCAACATGACACAGTTTGATAACAAAAGGATGTAATACACCATAATGACTCCAGGCAGGCAATTGTAATGTGATGGGATGTGCTGCCATGTAGTAGCAGGTGACATACCTCTTCAATCAGTCATGGACTAACTGGCAAAGCCTTCAGTTTAGGTTCATTTTGGAAAAAGTCCTAAAGTCTTCATGATTATTTTCATCTGAATGTTTCAATATTGCTTCATGCTGCGCTCACCCTGGCTTCCCTTTGCTGTGACTGACTTTCCAGGTAGCAGCTGAAGCTATACCAAAAAATAACCAACCCAAACCCCAATAAATGCCTGGTATCCAGGCTGGGCAAAAGCAGATCCTCTTTGCTAGGGACTATGCATGCATTCACCCTCAAAAATCAACAAAGAGAATGCTGCGAAGGTAAGAGGCAATCCTTTATTTGTGCTATGGAAAGCAATAATGGAGATTTACAGTTCTTCAATAGAGCAAAGTATTTCCCAGAATGCTGGCTAACTGAACCACTCTGTACCGTATTGATGTGCCAGCTCACTGAAAACACCAGTTTATTAATAAATAGCTTGACTGAAGAGTCAGATGTAGAGGGAGCCTGCAGAAAGACACTGTCTCTACAAAAAACAGGGAAGTGTGGGGGGAAAAAAAAAGAAAAAGCACACTTACTGCATGGGACTGAAGAAATATGATCAGGAGATTAACTTTAGGAATGGGCAGAGAAACTGAAGTGCCTGGGGGAAACGCGGAAGAGCACAGGGAGATCTATGGGAGGTCTGCGCCTGCAAAACGTTTCCCCTCCTGTTTCTGATTTGCGTAGCTTGAACCATCCCACCATTTAATTAATTTCTTTTGTAAAGAATGTCACACATGTAGAAATCTACTCCTAAAAACCCCCAAAACATGTCAAACGCCAGACCCAGGCAGCATTGCAAGCAGTGTTGACAGTAAGTGAGCTCAGGGCCACTGGTAGGGGTGAGCTTCACTTGTACCTTTGTGAGCTTTGCTGTTCTCATGTCCCCAGGGCATCCCCTGGGCATCACGCCTCACACCCAGACACACACTGGAGAGGCTTCTCCTGTACAGAAACCAGCAAATTTGGGGGTAAAGCCACTCTCCCTTGCAGCCTGCTACCATTTTGCCAGTGGACTTTCATTTGCTTGTCTCAGCTGCTGGTACTTAGCTCCCACTGCTTAGTGGGACTCTCAGCTAAGTGAGAGGAGTATCAGGGGAAAACATCCCTCACATCTTCCCTTTCAACTTCAGGCAGTGTGGGGAGGGGTATCAATGTGTAGCAGATGTGCTGAGACCACAGTGATCTCTTCCTCATGATTACAGTTGGTTATACCTGGGGATGCGCAATTTAATTCAGGCACAAATGTGCAAAGGAGAGTGATACTAAAGTAGAATAAGTGGTACTAAAGGCTTTGTTCTGTGCACAGTAATGCAGTGCTTTCTTTCACTAGACCTGGTTCACACATAAAGAAAAGAGGCACAGTTTGATACATGCCTTATCCGATGAGCGCTGCTAAGTAAGTGTGTTTGTTCTCAGTGTTGTTGTCATAAATATCATGAAATTTCTTATTTGAAGTTGGGAACTAATGATTCTTTCTCCTTAATGTGCCACAGTGACTCTGCACCCCATTGTTTTCCACCATTTGAGAATGCCCAAGGATGTCATTATAACTTCATGTATTCAATATTAAACCTTCACAAACAGCCGACTAAATGAGCAGTTATCTTTGTTTCTGAAAATAGTGTACTTTTTAATTTTTTTTTAAACTTCGTTTATCAGTAACTAGGTGTAGTCAATTGCTCTCCAGTATTGATCACAATATCTATAGCAGTCACAGAGTACCTTTGCTCAAGGTCATTGTAAGGTCGAGTTATGATCAATATGAATTGACTGTCTGCAAATAAATTTAAGTAGCTGACATAACTGAAAGGAGTAACTATTTAAAGTTAAGGTGGACCACGGGTCCCTGGTTTAGAAAGGCTCAGAGACCATATGAACATGGTGGTGGCACAAGTCATCTGAACACACCACCACCAGTTCCTCTGATTTTCCTGCAATTAGAGGTGCATAGCTATGGATCTAATCCTGAATATGCTTATGTTTGGGAATAAAAAAGAAAAACCACAGTCTTCATTCTTAGTCTGTGATGAGCTGACTCACTTGGGATCAGACTCACTGCCTTGAAAGTAAATAAGTTAATATTAAAACAATATATGCAGGTCTGTATTGCTACTGTTCCATTTCCCATAGGCTTTTTGTATTCTGTCTGTAGAGAAGCCAAAGGAGGACAAACTCTTCCAACATCAATATCTACACCTTGTCCTTCAATACATATTTAGACATCCTTGTCTGTGGACAACCATATTAAAATACTTTACATTGAAACCAATAATCTAAAACTTTTTTTTTTTGGTTAATGAGTATATTTCCATACCAACCTTGTTGGTGTTTTGGAGAACAGCTACCTGAGGATTTTAGAACCTCTCGGACAAAAAACCCCAAATCAAACCAACAAAAAAACCACTGAGTAGAAGGAGTGTATCCAACCTCAATGGTCTCGCACAACATTATCCAAGGGAGAGATGTCCCAGGTGAGACAGGTTGTGGGAGAAGACCTGTGATCAGGTCGCTGGCCACTGGATGTCACTGCTGCCTACCCAAAGGTAGCCCACAAAACAATTGTGGGACTGCAAGAATTGTGGCTGTAGGAAGCAGTATTACTGGAACCATTCCACATAGTTAGGCAATTTCTAATTTCAGAAAAACAGGCTCATAAAGCTCAAGCAGGCAATACCCAACTTCAAGAGTAATTAGTTTCATTTGTTTGCTTCAGCTTGAGCTGAATGAGAAACACTAATAAAGAGTAAGTTTGGGGGTCGCAAGGAGTTACAGAAAGTTGCAACCATTGTGTTTTTACAAAGGATATCTTCAACAGAGGTACTGCTTTCCAATCTCCTTCAAAA
>NW_008239283.1:1261164-1263052 GCF_000691975.1 Corvus brachyrhynchos | reverse complement strand
TTTGTTTGGTTTGCCTAAAGGAGGTACCACCACTGCTCCTGACCATTGCAACCACCTACTCACTGGGAGCCTCACTGAGTCAAAAATAATCTGACAGCACCAAGGAAAGATCTGGCTCACATTTGAAAAAAACAGAACTGAAATTATTTTCTATATTTAGACTGTAGAGTCTACATTATTATTGTTGTTATTAATTGAAGCCATTCATCTGGGTTCGTCACATTAGTGGAGCAGCTCTACGGGTGGGATTTATGTGACCAAATGCAGATGTCTATCTTGCAGACATCTGAGCTGGGCTCTTCTCACAGTCAGGCTGGAAAGGGAGATGCCATTAATGTGGGATTAACCTCATCCTAAACTAGATATAAAACCAGGCCAGATGAAATGCATTTTGAAGGATCTATTTCTCCCTGTTGGTTTAAAGGAAGGCCCAATTAGCTCTGATGTAGACTTCTGAAGCCAGGTGAACTCATTCTCACTCCCTCTGAGTGAGCTAAAAGAAAGCTGCTAAGGAAAAGGAAAATAGGATGTTCCAGGTGTTCGGAGGAGGGTCAGAGCTCTGTGTTAATTCACACCTCCAGAAGGATGCCTTGAGTCTTCCCGTGGAATACTCTAGAAGAGGGAGCTCAGACCACATGGGTATCAGTAGTGTGAGGCTTCCCAAGAGAGCTGAGCCCTCGTAGACTGCCCCTGCTAGGGGTCTAACTCAGCTCCTAGTCCCAGCTGCGTGTTTCCAACCCTCCTTGCTGGGTTGCTTTTCTCAGAGCTGTTCATGCTGAACCAGACCACCAAGAGGTTGGACACAGACCAGACCTCATGCAGGAGAGAGCATGGGAATGCACAGACAAAGCAGGCAGGGCAGCAGGACCAACTTTTCCTGGCAGTTGTGAGCCACCAGACCAGATCAGCCATCGTGTAAGACTTCGGGGATGCAGAGCAGGCATCATGCTGGGGGGAGAGACCACCCAAGCTAGGCAGAATCTCTCTTAGGATTCCCAGTATGCCAATACTTCATCAAACCCCACTCCAAGACTTCAGATGCGTCATAAATTTCAGTCCCAGCTGCACTTCAGGCTTCACTGACACCTCAAGCTGGATTTTATGGTTAATAAAAGTGGTGCTGTGCTAGAAGTCACACAAGATAACCTAAATCCTTCCCTATCCATGCAAAAACTGTTCCCTCAATAGAGGGCAATTCTGTGTGCACATCCCTATACAATTCCCACGCAGTGTCTCCTTCCTTTATATACTTCCCCATTTTGACCCCATATAAACAGGTGCTTTTCCAGCCTGTCTTGAGACACACATTAAATGATGCTCAGTGAGCACCCAGAAGCAATTTGCCTGTTTTGGGAACCAACCAGATATTATCAGCCAGTTTTTGAAGCATCAAAACCACATGCTCCAGCTCAGATGCCATAACCACAGGAATTACATGGACAACATCCATGCCTTTGGCCTCACCTCTTTACAGTGAGCAACAAAAGCATCTGAAATAAACTCCACAAAGGAAGTGGAGGTGAAAGACCTCTGTCCAGTCACTTTGTAAAGCATTGCCAACCAGGCCTTCTGGGACAAGTCATCTTTAACTGAGATATTAGAGGGCTTTCCTAATAAAAAGATACATCACCCATTAGCTCATATATATAACCCAAATGACATCCTCACAAGTGCAGCAGTCTTGGGGCCCAAACCATTCAAGAAGCAATTACAAAATCAATAACACATGCTGCGGTGATTACATTTGATTAGAGACAGCGTGGAAAAAAATAAGAGCAATATTCACCCACACCCCATCCTTAAACAATAATTCTTTATTGTGATGGTTCTGGTATATAAGAAAGTTTCCTCTTTATACAGAAGGAAATCAGGCTGCTGTATTAATAGC
>NW_008239283.1:1233074-1261085 GCF_000691975.1 Corvus brachyrhynchos | reverse complement strand
GCCCTTCTCCTTCATTGCTGGGCCAAAAGCCCATATCCCTTGACATTTTGGATGCAGAACCATATGTTACAGTTTGGGCCCATCCCTCAACACCAACTTATCTGTTTATATTACATACACCCACCAAAATACATTAGATTTTAAATCATCTATTGGTGATTGACTGCTTTTGCAAATATTCTTACTGCGAGTTGACAAACGGCTTAATATAATAAATGTAACTCAACAGACTATGGCTTACTCTAAGGGAAAATTATAATAAAGTTACCAGTATGTTTGGGATTTGACAGGGCCGACACAGGCTGAGCTAGGAAGCCAATACAGTAAAGCAAGGAAATAGGAGACAGAGAAATGGAAGGGATCCGAGTGGAAATCAGTTGGCGGGGCCTCTCGTGCCAGAATCTGCTGCGAACCAGCACAGCCCCACGTGTGGTCCCCTCATCAGTGCTCCTGATGTCTTGCAGCACGAAGCACCCTTTCACTTGCTCTTTTGGGGGCCTACATGCTCATTTCCATGTACAGCTGGACTTTTTGGCCCTGAAGAGCAAGCCAAGCTCCCATCTCCTGCCATTTCTCACGGATGTGCAATATGTACACCTGATATCACGCTCAAAAACTCCATCTGACTGCAACATCGCGATGAGTTAGGGCTTTCTGAACTAGGAAAAACAAATAAAACCCACTCCAAATGAATATATTCAGCTCAAGGTAACAGAGGCACCACGGGAGGCTGAGAAAAGAGCCAAGTGCTATCCTGCACGGAAAGGGCTGGCCGGCTCCACAAGGCCCCGACCCCAAGTCTGAGCCAGGAGGCTCCTGGTATGACCCGCAGGGCTGTGCTGGGAGTGCACAGCCATGGTTTGTGGGAGAGGAACTGAATACAAGGGCTTGCTTTCCCAGTCTAAAGCCTTGGTAGGTAAACTGTGCTGCCTCTCTAAAATGTATCTTTTAAAGATAAAAATTAAGCAGCTAGTAATGCAGTCGCTATTCAAGCGAACCCCTCATGCTCGAATATTTAAAAGAGTCCTTTTGTTTATTTTTCCTCTCTCCAGTGGGCTGTTTTCTTGAGTCAAGACTGCCAGATTTGGTCCCATGGAACATGATCTAAATAAACTGCAGGAAGTGAACGGGAAAAAAATCTTGTATTGTTCCCTCATTGCTTGAATTGCCTGAACTGCATTCAGGTAGCCTGACCTCTGCAAACATCTGTTAACATGCACGGGGCTCGCCTTCCTCCAGTTTGCAAAACACAAACCTGATATTAAAAGCATAAATATTTCCTCCCTCCTGCAAATAAGTTTCCACCTTAAATAAATTAAATTGTGTTGCGGCAGTAGCTAAGGTGGTCAATGCAATTAAATTCAAAACCTGAATGTATTGAACTTTCTGCAATTATACATGGGTCATCTCTGGACAATATGTTGGCCATCTGGTAGCATCTGTGCTGTTCCCACTAATAGAGTTCCTGCTGTGGCTCCAGGCCATGACAGGCAGCACTAAGCAGGTCACATGTTGTGTCTTTCAGCCATATTTAGGTCACAGTTTTGGGGGATGCAGGAATAATCTCATTGCACAAAGGCAATGAAAATGAATAGCCCCTCTCAGGTATTTTGAGCATTACAAAAAGTTAAAGAAATAGTTTTCAGGATTTTATCTGCTCCTTAGCCCCAGGATTAAGAGCAAATAAGTCAAGACAACTATTGCATTTAAAACTGCAAAGCTAACCCAGATATCGCTTTTCTCATCTCTTTAATAAGGCTCTCACAAACATAGGAACAGTTTGTTGGTCTGCAAGAACAAGGTACTGAAAATATAATCTCTTTTTTTTTTTTTTGAGAAATACCTAGTGACTCCTTTTTGTGTTCTGTTTTGGTCACGAAGAGATGTCCCTGAATAATCCTGCTTAATGCCTGCTGCACAGAAAGGCTCCCCAAATTCTGGGTAGGCCCAACAGGGAGAGAACAAGGAAGGGAGAAACGTCGATAGTTTTGCAATAAATCTGCTAAAACTGAATGGCTTTCATGCCATGTTTTTTGCTACAAGCCATTTTAGCAGGCAGAGTAATAAAGAATTAGTCTGGTTGTCTGAAAGAGCACCAGTTTTCAAACACGGAAAAAGGCTTCCAACAATTCCTGTATCACACCTGTGAACTTTAATTGCTTTAAGAGATGTACACGCAGTCATATGCACCAAAGATAGTGTTTTAAAATAATGTACTACTGATGTATCTGCTGCAAAATTAATTTAATATGGATTTAAAAAACAATGTGCTCTGTCTCTTGACCAACATAAGCAATTTCAGTTTGACATCAATTAGTGAGTAGCTTTTACTCTTATAGACATATTTATAATGGAAAGGAGTGCATTTAGGCTTTAAGGTCCTGCCAACTAATCAATTTGATGAACTAATTGATAATAAATGTTAATTGACAACTAACAGCAGTCAATTAATTGCATTTCAAATGCAGCTCCAGGAAGCTGAGTTGAACATTATTCTACCTCAAGCTACTCAAATAATAGCTCAGCAATGACTTTGCAACAGGCTTCAAAGGTCAACGTGGGCTACTTTCCTATTTGTCATAAGATCTGGGAACATGTGTTCATAAAAAGCAGTGACCTGTGCACATGCCTGGTTTGCACTGTAATTCCAATATGATGGCTGCTCACAACACTTATCAACACCCCATTCATAAAGCCGGGCTGTGCTGCAGCTGCATCAGCACTTTCTCCATAAAAACGTGGGTTCAGACCTAAATTTCTCCTGGGGTGACACACAGGACTCGGGTCTTCCAGTCAGGAGGGACATTTTTTTGGTTAAAGCTGATACTAATCAAGGGGGTTTGTGTGTAGGGTGAAGAAGAGGAGTTCCTTTATCTTGGCTGGGTTTCATTTCCTTGAAATATTCCCTGTTCTTAAAATATTTCCTTGAAATATTCCCAGTTCTTTTGAACTAATCTCTTTCAAGGAAATATGTTGGCTTTTTAGCAGCAATAAAAATAAAGGACAGAGCATAAATTAGATAACGGCGTGCACAGGTAGGATGATTTCTGGTATTTTCAACACATTTTAAGAAACTGAAAACTGATGTGGGAAAGTCACCAGTTTAGTGGTCTTCTTTCATATTTTACCTAGATTTTGAAAGCTCCTAGATGGATGAGCCAAGCATATACATGCAGTGAAAAATCAGTGCAGGATTTGACACAACATACATATTCCAATTATTTAATATTTGCCTACGCTTGCTTTGCAGCACTGCCTGACTTGCACCTTGCCTCTCCCTACCTGCACAGCTGTGCAACACATCTCAGACTCTTTAATTTCCTTTGCCACATCTCCTTTAAAACATCATCTGCTCCCTCACCTTGAACTGCCACAGCTTGGGCAGTGTTTCAGAAACCCATCTCTCTTCACATAATACTTTAACCACTTTATTACAAAATTCCCCCCGTCCAGAAGCAGGCTACTGGAAGAGATAGCACCCATCAGGCTCACAGAGCCCCTAACCTCTGTCTACAGCCCTGGACTTTGCCAATCAGCTTTTTAACCCAAACCATGGTGCTTCCCTAGTTGAGGGATAAGTAGTTACATCTAAATTGCCTAGAGCCCTTTCAAAACTGAGCCACAGTGAAAAAAAAATCAGCAGGATTCATGCATTTTTTTCCAGGATAGACCCCTGAATGTTACAATACCCCTTATCTCTCCCGAATTATAGTCTGCTGGCTCTGCTCAGGATCAGCTGCATCTCGTCTCTAATCCAGCAGCAAGATGAGACCAAGAGGGGCAGGGGGGAACCGGCGGCTTCGGTGACAGTCGGGCTCTTACAACTCCCAGCTCCACTTGATGAGTTGCAGGTATTACTCAACTGATTAGTATCTAAGAGAAATAAATATCTAGGTGAAGAGCAGCTGGACTTAGCTCACAGTTAGATAAGAAAGAAATGGCAAGAATGGGAAAACTGGCAGGAGCAATAATTTCATTTTTACTGAGTACTGCTCGTTTAAGGGTGCACAGGAAGGTACATGTTCTTGCATCCAAGCTGGTTTATGGACTAGAGCTGGCAAAATTACCCAGATATAGTGCAGGTTTCAGTCCTCAGGGCAGATTGAACTTCTTATTCCTGCACTTGATGCATGTGTCAGAATTTCTCCCATCCATCGAAAGGCTACCACAATAAGAGTATCTTTGAGGGCTACAGGGAAGCTCCTGGCAGCCCTCCTCCAAAACACCAGGACATCACAAATACCTTACTGATAACCTGCCCTGTGGTCTGCACACCCACCCCAGCCCAGCCCAAATCCTGCCCCATGGGCACCATCTTCTCTCCACAGCCCCTGGGAGCAGCTGCACACAGGCAGGTCAACTACACAGAGTCTGTTCCTGAGAGGTGAAGACATCTTCATGGAAAACCTCCAGCTGTGGAGATCTGCCTCTGTAACAAGTTTTCCGGATTTTAAGAAAGATTTCCGTGTTCAGATTTATCTTCCCTGAAAACAGAAGAAAATAAAATTGTTTTTTTCAAGCTGGAAGATCATACCTTTAAAAAAAAAATATCCATATCTGCACAAGAGGCAGTGGAAGAAGGTTTAATCCCTTCTGTGGAGCTCTAACTTTTCCTAAGGAATTGCACAACCTTTCACATCATAGCAGTGGGCACAGCAGAAACAGAAGCCCTGTACCACCGCTACCTTCCTTCCAAACTGTGACCTGCCAGTAATTTTCCTTCCCTAAAATTTCCCTCCTGTCATGCTGCGGAATGCCAATACCATGCACAGTTTAGTTATGGACTTTAGGCTTCAATTCATAGCCAAACCATGGAGGAGATTTAATTCAATAGTGGCTGGGGTCACAGGAAGAGGGTGCCAAGAGTAGCAGACCCTGTAGTCAGATATCCTGAGAAAGACAGTCACTGGAGGCAGAGAATGTACTGGATGGTTTTGTGGGAGCTTACAGGAACTGCAGGAGGACAATAATCAAAGCCCTCCAGGAAAGTCAATGCTTTCGAGAGGAAAACAGTGCAGGCTGGAGGATGGGCTGGCAGCCTGGAGGGAGAAGTCTCTTGGTTTGAGATGGGTGTTCTTAGATTTCAACCTGTCCACCTGAAAACAAAAAAAAAGGACAGAACTGGCTCATGCTGGCAAAGGGGGGGTAAATGCATTAAGTGACACTGAATTCCCTTGCCTCCAAATTTATTAGCTCTTACTAGAACTTAATAAAAAGAAGCAGCTTCCTAAAAGGTTGCATGATATTTCTATGATATTTTCATGCTGAGAGATGCTAAACAAACCAGGTCCAATTGATACAGGTGACTCTTTAGAAGAGGAGAAAACTGTGTTTGTGGAAAATCCAGGATGAAAACATAATCCAGTGAAGTGCCCTTCAATACCTTTTTCACAGTGATTTCCCCAACTCTACAAAGATAGCAAGGAGGGCTGGGAGGGACTGGCTTCTGGGCTGAAGGGTGTTTCTGCACAAAAGCAGATCATTGAGGGTGGTTCAGGAATGAAACTACCATCGCTTGCAGGTACTTGCACTATGTGCTCGTTGCTTTGCACAGAAAGGTTTTCAATGGAGCTTTTTAAGCGTTTACTGTAATGTCAGAAGTCATTTATTTTATACCATGACACAGACCCTGCATTAAAACTATCACTGCCAGGAGTCCCTGCGAATGTAACTATTTTTATGGACCAAATGTTGTGGGTCAATGTTTTAACACAGGCTTGTTGTACAGTATATTGCTCAGTAAAGTGTCCCTCCACTGCAGGCGTTTAATAGTCTGTCTGTTGCGGAGCCCATTACCACAATTCTGCACTCTTTCTCGGGTTTATTAAAGCCCAGAGAGTCAGAGATGCCCGTGGGTGGCACGGGGCTCAGAGACTTTTCTAAAGTGACCTGCAAATCCTCCAGATTTAAGGTAAAGAGCCCCAGCCCACAACCGTCACCACGCCGAGTGGCTGCGATCACACAGGACCCCCCTCTCAGGGCAAAACAGCAAAAAAACTTCCACAATTGCCTTTTTTTTTTTTTTTTTTTTTTTTTACATAACATTGGGGCCACTGTCCTAGATTTCCCTGGCAAGCAGTCAAAAAAGGGTTCTTCCTCCGTGCTGGGTAAAGCCTCCTACCCAGCGCTGGGATGATGCTACACGAGGGGTCCTGTTCCCATCCCGACGCTTCCAGCCAGGCGTTCATTTTTGGCGAGCTGCCAGAGGAGGGTGCTCTGTTGTTAGATGAAGACCCTCCCAACTGGAGAGGCAGACAGAGAACAGAGGAGCAGGAATCCTCTGTACCTTACATCTCCCTTCAGGAAAGAGACACTCTGGTGCCTGCTTTTTTTTCTTTCCTCCCCCTCCTTTTTTTGTCTCATTCTGTCACTCTCTGGTTCTTTTACAATAGCAACAACAATGATCTTGTCTAAATGATTTCACAGGCTATTATTCAGGCACTCAACTTTTAACATTTCAATTTTGTCATTTTGTTGCTACACAAAAGGTGCACTTCTCCAGTATAATGTTCTGAGAATTATGTCAATGAGCAGTAATGGCTTTTAACATTAACTTGATCATTAACAACTACATTATCTGTGGCATAATCAGCACCTTAGTCTATTTTGTCATATTACTGTACAGATTTTGGAAATGAAGGCCCAGTCTAAGCAAAAGTTCCCTATATTACATTGTGATTTTTCTTTTAACTGAAATGCTTTTAAAACACTTAAAATTTTTTTTGTGAATACTTTAAAACTGGGTTTATGTCAGTTTGTTTTACCTCTGGAAATGGGGGATAATTTTTTTTTTAAATTGTTTTAAGAGCATCCAGGTTGGCTTTTGAACTAGGTCAACTAGACAAGTTTATCTAAACCAGCACAAGCTGCAGACCAATTCCAGAAAGAGTATCTACTTTGAAAGTTGCCCATATCCAAAGTCTGCACCATTTTTACATCAGTTTTACTCAATCTGTTCCATAAATTTACCAACAGAAGCTCTGCAGATGTTAACGCTTTTATATTGCTAGACAGAGGGTTGCCAATTTTAATTTGCCCTTGCCAAGGAGTCAAAGGTAACTCAAGAGTTTCTAGTCCATTTTCCATGTTTCCTAAATAAAATTGCCCTACGATTCACCTCCACACATCCTTCTTGTTTGTAACAAATCCCACAGCCCATGGTCTTTTGTTCATAAATTCATGTTCTTGGGCACAACCTTTCCTGCAAAAGAAGGATCAGCATCCCTAACTCTTCTTACATACTAAGGACCAGTGGTTTAACTGACAGGAAAGCCTTTATCACTCCAGATGGAATAAATCTATTGATTTTAATTGAGCTATGCTGATTTACTCCAACCAAGCACCTGCCCGACTCCCTGCACTTCTCCAGAGTCTCCCATTAGGATCTCGGACACGAGTGTTGTGACCTCTCATAAATCAGGATGTGGCGTGGCAACCCCCCACACCTGACACTTACATTCCCCCCTTCTTCCCAGACAGGAAAATAGCAAAGCCATGGGTAGGGAAGCGACCATCAAAAGGTCACACGCATGGCAGGGGCCAATCCAGACTCCAAAGTTAGTTCTCCTGGCTCTCAAATGAGCACTTTATCCACCGGACCGTGTCTGTCCATGTGTTAAAGATGAAGTGCCACGGACTCGCTGGTCATTATGTGCTCTGCTGCTTACACACCTCATCAGCTTTTATGGCCCTACTGGTCAGTGCTCCACCACCCAGTGGTTACACCACAGCTCCGGTGTCCAGGGGTTGTTTCTGTGCTATCCGGGTTACCAAAGGCAAATAAAAGGGAAGACAAATAGTAAAAAAGGTCCTAAAACTTGACGGAGGCTTCTAAAGCACCAATAGCCACGGAGCCTGTATGGAGTCACACACCAAGGTATACGTTTTCAGAATGAGTTCCCACATGGAAAAGGGCCTCCTGAAGTGAGAACAATCACTCAGAAGGCACCCAGAGTGGGCAGACAGTGGTTGAGTTCCCACCATGCAGTAGAAAAAGCCCAAAGCAGCTCCACTGTCCTGCGATGGCAGAGGACCCTTTATCTGCCATTTTCCGCTTGACATCTCCTGATACATTCTAGATGCACAAAACAATGGGAACATCAGGTCACAGCCACTCCCAAAGATGGGGAAACCTGCAGCTTTGAAGAGGATGGGCATTTTGTGGCTGCAGTATACCAGTCTAACGCAGCCAGGAGCTGAATAGCAATGAAAATAATCATTTAGCTCTATGTGTAAATAATTTCATTCTAGTAGCAGTTACAATCGTAACAATAATGAAAACAATCACAGAGACTCAGAGTAGCATTAGAAAGATGCCACATTTAATTTACAGAGTTAGTTAAGCTAAGTCTTACATGAAAGAAATATTTTTAATATAGTAATTAGATATTTGTTGGAAAATTCTTGCCTTATTCTTCTACCAGTTTTGCACTGTGGTTATTTTTAGATGTTACTGTGGTTTCTAGTATTCATAACACCTCTGGCTATGGGCTCAGAAATGTGCTTGGGCTGCTTCAGTGCTACAGAACCAACAGCAATGCTACTGCTCACCAGTGGGAGAGTGGGATATGGACACACTGCTGTATCCCCAGGGAGCAACAAGGAATTCAGGTCTTGGGCTGAAAAAGTTTTCCTTAGAAACTGAAACCTCTAGGCATCTGGTGAGTGTGATCCAAGCAGAGCCCCTTGTGTTTTTGGACAATTTAAATGAAAAATTGAAACAAGATAAAATATTTTTCAGAACTTTATGAACAAGCATGAGTAGGCATGAAGTCAGCTTTAAAGAAGATGGGGGCACGTGGGTGCCTGGGGAGCTTTTCAGCTTGGAATGTCACAGCTGTGCCACTGGGATGTGGTTGTACATCTCCACTCAGGAGAAGGCTCAGGTATATCAACATTTAAGGCCACACTCAAGGACACGTGCCTGAGGTATTTAACATTTAAAAGTGCATTTACTCCAGAAATAAAAGCTTGTTTTGCACACTTACAATGTCATGCCTTTGTTGATATTTTTTTTTCAGTAATTCCATTATCACAAATCACAGGACTGTCAAATACCCCAGGACTAGGAGATCACAGCCCAACAAGCAGCAGATACCCATCTGGAGGTTTTAAATAGCATTCATTCATTTTTCAAATCCTATAACACCAGCTACCTACAACTTATCCACAGCAAACCCCAACACAAAGCCTGTAAAATCCACCACCCTACCTTATTCACTGCTTCAACTAATTTTAGTCCAGGGACTATCTCAAGAAATGAGAAGAAAAGCCTAAGAGGTTTCACACAAGCTGTTTGTGTTTAAGGACAGAAGTTTAAGCTCGAATACAACATAATTATGATGTCATTGAAGAGCAAAAGCTGCCAGCACACACCGTGTTTTCATCACAGCACTACTATTGCAGGCACATTTGAAACACTACAGCATCTTCAGACTATAATTATAACTGTTGTTGTTTCTGTGGTTTCAAAGGTAATAGAACTTGTTCATAACATTTACACAATGCCAGCATGCTGCATGCAAAATACAGATTAAGTGTCTCAGGCAAAATATTCCCACCAAAATACCTGCAGGCCAGCAGGTTATGATTTAACATTATTGTGAGCAGGAAATAAAAATGCAACACTAGACATACAACACCCAAATCCTTCCACCTAATCAGATAAACCAAGCTAGACTTGCCTGCTTAACTGAGGGACAGATTCAACTCTTGAGAAATAGTTCAAAAGCCATCTTGGCTTGCATGGTCTCATCAGCATTCCCCAACAGAGAGCCAGCACGAAAGAAGGAAAAAAACTTCAATAGCAAAGGCAACTGGGGGGGGGGAGGGATAAAACTATTTACCAGTGCCCATGCTCCCCACCCTCCTCCCAGCCCATCTGAGGTGTTAGTGGTGTGGTGCCTCCTCACCCCACCACAGGGAGCTCACAGCTGTGCCTCCCCCCAGGTGTTGCAGATGGGATTTCCAGGAGGTCCTTCCAGTCAGGAATCACCTACAGCTGTTGTACAGAAAAGGAGAGAGTGGATCTCACACAGTTAATGGATAAGTTCGCTCATCTTCACCACCTTGCTGTTCAGCTTCACCCACAGAGGTGCAAAGAGAGGCAGATGTGGCATTTGGCAAGCTGTCAAGATACATCTTTCTTTTTAAAAGTAAGGTGCACTTCCCTGGCTGCTCTCAGCCCAGTCCTTCTGTCTGTAACAGCTCTGCTGTCAGCACTGAGGATGCCCTTTTCAAACATCGGCAAGGAGGAGTTGGGTGATACAGTGGTAAAACAGCCATTTTCTCCGAGAGCAACCCAAAATGGAGACCTGTACTTTCCACCTAACTCTAATCCTTGCAGATAATTCCTCACAGAGACGTTCTTTCACCAGGCAGGCCAAATTCACCTCCCTGGACTTACCAGCCATGGATGCAGCCATCCTGCCACTCTGAGGGTCTCATGCTGCACCCGTGATATGACATGGGGTCCAGATGCCACCACCCTGACATCAATCATAGGCACAGCACATAAACTTTCAGTTTTACCAGCGGTGTCATTTTTATTGTTTCATCCATCACACTGCACTCCTCACTCTGCAGGCAGTCTCTCCCTCTAAGTATTTCTTGGAGTTGTGGAGCCCGAGGACAGAACTGAAGCTTTGGAAGTATCGTAAAGGTTATTCCCATTGACAACCACCACAATCTTATTGTCTATCTAGCTAAATAGTAAGGGTCACTTGAAAAGTTAACGGTGATGCTGCTACCAAGAGTCTTGTGATGCCTGCACTTCCTGTCAGAAAAACACTCAAAGCGAATCTGAAATCAAAGTAGACAAAGCTAAAGTTCTGCTTATGAATGTCCCACCCAGTCACTGCAGTGTTGTCTCCTTTGATTTCAAATTCACTTTGAAACTCTCCAAACAGGAGGCGCAGCTCAACCTTGGAAGCAGAAGATGCAAAGTGGGAACACCACCCGTTTACTTCTCACGTGGCTGGTGCTAGCAGGTGGAGGATGCTTAACAAAAGCCATAATAAGCCCCCAATGCTAATTCCAAAAGGGAATTACCTACCCACATTATCCTTTGGTGCTTGTGCTTCCCAGCATAGGCGTACAGGGCTTTTTATTATTCCAGAAACCACCAAGTGCAAACAGAGCAGCTCGTTCCAGCTGAACCAGGACTTTCTGCATGAGCTGACATTTTGGAAAGTAGTTTCTTTCTTGGAGCTGAGATGGGATTTTTCTGGCTTAAGCAAAATGGGAAATTGTCCACAGTCCTTTACTTTCACTCCTAGCATATTTTCACTAAGTAATATGCAAGCAAAACAGTCCAGAAAATGCTCAGTCACAGCAACAAGTTTTTATAGCCACTTTATTTGAAAGAGCAGAATATTTTTGGCAATGTAGTTGGAATGACAGCTCCCTAATTTTTCAATACACCATTTGCTGCTTTTGCACACATTTATACCTTTGGATCTAGAGAAGAAATTGAGTAGCCACTGCACCATGTTTGAATACACAGTCAGGAGGCATGAACTACCTTCCCGCTCCAGAGTATGGGGGACCCAACAGACCCAGTGGAATGATAAGAGAGGACATTTCTCATGGGGACTGAAGCTCCCAGAGCAAGCCAATTCCTGCCTTCACAGTCCTGCTTCTTTCCTGATGACACTTAGCTGGGAGCTGGGAAGGGCAAAGCTGGCAGACTGGAAGATTGCCTAATGTGCTGTGACTGACATGTAATCGAATATTCAACCACTGGTCCTCATGTCGGTGGTAAAGTGAATATGACACCCTTCAGCTTAGTTGTGATCACGGCTCGTTCTTCTGCAAACAGTTTCACAAAGGTGCAGCCTGGCTCCTTGATGAGGCGGATGTGTGAGATGGGAGAGCAGTCACGGAGGTCACCTGCTGCTGGGAATGTGCCGAGGACCCGCGAGGGACTGACCTTTAAATGCCAACTGCATCCCCGCCGTGCCCCCGCACCTCGCGCCAAGGTGGGACCCCACACTCTTTGCTTTCACAGCCACCATCACGCTCAATGACCTGGATGAGCCACCTGTTCGACATCAGAGGGGTCTTTATCTCTTGGAGCCTTTTTGGATCTGTGAGTGCCGAGAAAAAAAAAGACACACACACACATATTAAAAAAAAAAAAAAAAAAAAAAAAAAAGAACATTTGGGGGTGAGAAACCCCAAGGGAAGGAACTCAGATGTTCGGGTCAGGCCTTAGAAAAGGTATCAATTCTTCTTTCCACTTAGCACAGCCTGCTGCCTGCCCAGGCTCTTTGTCTCTGCCCTCTTCCCAGTACAGAAAGCATTTCCCTTTTAAATGACATCTGAGCGCTGACATGCTGGAGGCACCCATCCTGCATCATCTCTGGCAGATGGTGCAGCTGGCCACGATTTTCGGGATTGCTTAAATAAAACCACAGTGCCATATCAAGAAATGTAGAGAAAACGCTCAACAGTGCTTAAGATGTTTAAACATCACAAACTGTCTAAGACTTCAGCTCGCTGTACTGCGCATTTTTGGTGATGTAACTGTTCTTATTGACGGTAACAGTGAAATCTCCATCATGACTCACTTCATTTTCTTTCTGGGAGGCAGAGGCAAATCTTATGATATTTCTGCTCTGACCCAGTACTAGATTCTTTCACCTTGCTGTATTAGGAAGAAGTTTGGACAGCTGTAACAACACAAGTCAAACGCTTGAGGTTTTTTGGAGAAGGGAGCTCCACTGCTGCTGGCATCAGATCAGGGGTGCCCTGATGCCATCAGATAAGAAGCTGACCCACTCCCACAGTCCACAAAGCCAGAAGCACCTCTGCATGGCTTTCACAGACATCCAAGCAGATTTAGTGCAAGCAGCAATGCTCAAGCCAACATAAATGCCATTTTTCCTTTTCCCCTATGGTTTCGCTTGCTTTGAGCTAATTAGCCTGATGGCCATTTCCCTGCCCCCTGGAGATACCATGTTTAGTGGTATATGTATTTTGGGAAAAAAGCCTTTTAAGTGAAAATTGTCATTGTTGTGTCCAGGAGTCATGTAGTTCTTTCTAGCTCTACAATAAGTCTTCAGCTTTTCTGCTAGTGATTAAAATTAGGTGGGATACTGGAAAATTGCAACTTTAGGAAGTTTTTAGTCATAACTAAATGAAATCTGGGGCTGTGAAAGTGAAAAAAAGGGATTTAATTCCAACTTAGCAGGGCTCCTTGAAAGTTTAAGCCCTGGTAGACCCCAAAATACATGAGATAACCTTGCAGCATTTGTGAAGTTACCACAAGAGAGCCATTACCTGTAGGGGTCAAAGGAGACCCCTCGCATCTGCATTGCAGAAAGCTACTGAATCCAGTGATATCTGGGAATCTGCCTAAAATTTACTGCATTTCCCAACAAGAGAGGCACTTGGAATGACACTAATGTTCCTGAAACAAATGAAGGGGCCTAGGTTTCGTTCTCTCACAGCAAAGAGCAGCAGCTTGCAAAGATATTCAGAAGGCTCGACATGAAGCCAATCCCTGAGAAGCTGAGATGAATTTCTGTGAAGTTGCAGGCAGGTATTTATTTACTGTGCATATTGACTGGCAAACCTTGAGACATTTCAGAGCACCATCACCCGGGGGGCGTCACCCCAGCATCCTCCTCACATTGTCTTTCCTCACAGTCCCCAAACTAGTTGGGAAAGCAGCAGGGAAAGGGCAGGGGGTGCACTCCAGAGCTCCTCACACATCTCTCCATGAGGGCAGAGCTGTGAGCATGGGCAGCTGGCCGCCCTCCACAGGGACCAGCACACGGCTCCACCGCGCGCAGGCACCTCCGGCCGCAGATGTCGGCTTTTATTGCTCAGGTCTCCTGTATCACTGGGCCACCTGTACAACATATTTAACATACAGCAGTTATTCTGTTGCTGTTTGAGCTGAAATAATCTTGGCAGGAAATGGCAGTTAAACCCAGGCATAATTTTTTACACCGTGTGTAATGCAAAAATCACCTCTTTGGATAAGTAATATACTCTCGTTGCCTTCTTGGTGGAATATAGTATTTCTTGTCCCATCAGAAATTGGCCAGAATTGGTATTTAATATCTGAATGTCTCCATTCCAGGCTCAGATTGCGATTCCTGAAAAAAAGAATGGAACTTTTACAAACTCTGGATTTTAGATGTGGGATACTGTTGGCCCCTTCTCAAATGCCAAGATGGTGAAAGGCAGCCCCATCACAGAGTTAGGTTTGAATGGAGGCCTCGTATTCAAACACAGATCCAGGATTTGGATGTGGCTTTTGGATTTAATCCCATTCCCAGCCATATCCATTTGATGTAGCAGAACAGGCTATCACACTGGTTGAAAAACACTTGGAGCATCTATTGCCTTTTTTTGCAAGTGAATTTCAAATTTTCTTTGCCCAAACTGAGAGAGAGGTGACATGACTAAATATTACAAGAACATCATTTTCTGCTGCTGCTGCTGTTCAAGACATACAGTAGGTTTTTTCCCTCTGTTTGCTTTAAAAATTAGGTTGCTAATGATAATGTTCCTCTCATAGATGATCTTGTACTTTTTAATGATACCCATAGTTTTCCTCCACATAAATGACTAAATCCTCACAGAAATCTCTGTCTTGATTAGCACTCCTGCTAGTAAAATTTCACATACTAAATCAGTACCAGCTGTAGCAAGAAAGAATGAAAAAGGCAAGTGTAAATGTTCCATATGCCCTACCAAATTGGCATCTGTGTCAGTAACCCTGTGTTTTTTTAAACAATTGTATACATACATTCTCAGAAGTGTTTTGCTCACAGGATTCTGCAAGCAAAATTTCCTCTGTTGGTACATCACTGAAATGTCACATCTAAAAAAACCCCAGCAAGGAGTTTTGCTGCTTCTCCTCCCTACACCCAACCCCGGCGCACAATTCAATGAGTTACCTCGAGTTTGCCGCACCTTTGTTTTGACGCCTGCTCCCCGTAACCTGACTCTGGGACACTCCCGCAGAGCTGCTCCACATTTAGCACTCAGTTATTAGCAGCACCACCGAAAGCCAAAGCTACTACGGCGCTGTAATTATTTCCAAGTTGAATTCAGAAATAAGGACTCGAGTTCCAGCTTGGCTGCTGGGGAATGCTGCTCCGATGAGCCAACAGCTCATCTTTCGCGTGACTCATGAGTGATGATGATGCAGGAGGGAGCTTGTCCCGGGGACAGCCCAGAGCTCTGACCCAGAATGGGCAGTGACTCAGCTCCATTCTGCAAAATCACGGTTTGGGTGCAGGGTAGGTGATAGTTGCAGCCTCTTGGACCAGCCTGACACTTGTAAACCGGCTGAGCACCACCTGCTCCATCATTCTGCTGTGCAGCAGAAGAAAGCCTGGAATACAATGCAATAAATATAAGCACAATACAACTTAAAAGTAACCATGTCCTCAGCAAAAACACTTTAAAGTCAACTTATGCCTATCCTGACACTGGAATTCAATCAGCATGGCAGAACGGACTTCCAAAGTTAAACAAATACTAACTAGTGCTCCAAATGGGTAGCAAACATCGCAGCCTCCTGCGGAAAGGCGATATGGAGCCAGACTGTCCACTGGTGTAAGTCAAGCTCACTTCACTGGACTTGGGTTGAGCTGTGCTGATCAACACCAGCTGACTGATCCACTGCAAACCCCAGAGCCAGCCATCGTCTTCCCTGACATGGGATGATACAAAGTAAACAAGAAAAATTAAGAAGTAGTTAAGGGCATAAATAGGATGTTTCTAGGAATAAGAAATTATTTCTTGAATTTCCAAAAGTCAGGAAGACCCTCTTTCCTCACACTCTTGGCCATGACAAAGTGGTGACACTTGTTCTGATTTTTTTCCAGTGCAATGTGGAGTGTATATTTGCACATCATGTCATGCCTGTCCATGGTAATCAGAAGCCATTATTTCCAAAAGCTCAAAATTCCCTCCTGGACTCTGGTATGCCAAGTGTTTTACTTCACAGTGATTTCTTTTCTTTTCTTTTCTTTTCTTTTTTTTTTTTTCATGGTTGATTTATAATTGCTGCAAACAGAAGTTTATAATGGAAATGCTGACAAAACTGTAAGTACAGTGTCACGTTAACGCTACCATTGCTGCCTCTTTGTCAGACTTTCCTTTAACCCTATGAGCCAAGACTTGGATCAAGTAACAACAAAAGCCCAGAATACACAGGGCATAGGAGATAGAGTGGAGAAGTGGAGACAAAACTCCTGGAATAAAATCCTTGCCTCAGTGAAATCAAAGGGATTTTATCCCTGGTGTCTAGTCTCACTTCTGCCAGACACTTGCTGTGCAATTTGGACAAATTTATCCTCTGCAAAATGGACAGGAAAATATGTTCTGCACTTACCTTACAAGTGTTGTAGCATGATTAGCAAATCATGCTATTAAAGAAGCAGGGGAAGGCTGAGGATAAATATAAACACTACCTACATATTTACAAAAAAAATAGGCAAATATTATTCTAGGAATCCTCTATGCATGGAAGGTGGTAGGATCTTTACTGCTCTGCCTGCGTGTATTTACACAGAGACATCAGTATAACATTCCCCTGCAACACCCTCATTATTTGGGTCTTCTCTCATGTTTGTGATTTTCAATTTTATTCCTGGCTTAGGTCTCATTCCTGACATTTTTATGTAGGTTTTGTATGCAATAATATACATACATTAGATGGTGTTGAAACCATCAACCCGAATTGCTATTTTTAGCACAGTGCAGAGGATGGGACAGAGACATAAGTGACAATTAAAGAGAATATATTCAGAGCTGTCATCAGCAAATATTTTTTTCTCTTGCCAGGAATCCTGAGTGCGTAGAAGGGCCTCCTAGGCAAAGTTTTTAAGGCAAAACATTTGGGTCATTCAAAAAAACCCCAAACAAACCCACAAGTAAATGACATCACCAGGAGGCTGGGCTGCTCGAAGGTTCCCAATCGCCGACTTTGCGAGAAAATTCTTATTTGCTCCCTCAAATTGCTGATCTGCCTCTTTGCTTCTGTACTACCCATGCACAGTGCCTGCAGATGTATATAATTTACAGAGCTTTCCTCATCAAGGGGATTAGGCAGCCCTCTTTCAATATGTATAAGAAGTACAAACACACACTTACCCACTATGTTTTACGCCTGCCTGCAACAAACAGCTGAACAGATTGTGATGAAATTCAGACATTGACAATCTGACAAAAAACTTCTTTTTTCCCTTAAAATCTGGCTTCCAGAAGTTTTGCAAATCTAAATATTTTATTTGAATACCGCGAGGGCCCCAATCTTATGGAAAGCCTACGAAGCAAACATGGAGATACGTGTAGTTAAGGAGGGGGAAAAAAAATAGCACAGACACATACACAAAACACATCTATTTGGTGCAACTTGCCAATTTTCACAATGATTCGGGTGCGTTTTCTCTGCCTGGCTCCTGAGACTGCAACTAGACTCCTCTAATAAGCACTTTTTACCCACCAGTGTGTCAACGGTGCTTTAACAGTAGTTTCAGTGTCAAATTGCCCTTTCCTCAGCAGGGATTGTTAAGCCTTTCTGTATTATACTTCCAAGACTCTCACGAGCTGGAGTTGGGAGATATAATATTTTCTTTGAAGTTTGCATTTCACAACACACTGGGATGCAAACAAGCTCCAGTTTCTCAGTAGTCAAACAATTCTGGCACACAGGGACTAGGACTAAATATTGTACCGAATTTTCTAATTACGTCTTTGTGATATTTACTACGCGATGTTAGGTGAAAGCAGATCCTAATCAATATAAAACCCCTTGTCTAAACAGGACATCTGGGCTTTGAAATATTCTGTTTGTTGTCTAGAAATTACCCTGTAGCAAGCCACTGTAACAATATAATATCTTAGTCATGGAAAACTTTGGAGTATTTCTGATAAACTTATCATAAACAGATGAGTGCTTTCTCTCCTTCAGTATTAAGGTGATGTAAAAAGTGAAGATAAAAGTCAGCTGTATGCATAAAATCATAGAGACTTTTGCCAACAAAATGCTGTGTTTACAAGTTTAAAAGATCCAAAGTCTGAAAAGGCAAAAAATTAGGATTCTTAAAGTAACACTAACTCAGCCACATGGCACATCCTGGCAAGCACATTTAGCAAAATAAACATTAGCATATTCATATACACATTTCTACAGCAACGTATTTTTAATGTGGCCAAACTAATTCAACAATGGGAATCTCAACTTTTCTCATTTTAAGGCCAGATTCTCAGCTGGCAGAGACATATTATTTCAACAAACCGACATCACCGACAGCAGCGAAGCAGCAGAGCCGCCTCCTTCTGAGCAGGCAAGTGCCAGAGTCTGATGCACTTACGATGACAAGTCTCTCTTTCTGACTTCATTATCAATATTCATACAACAAGACAGACAGATGTGACTAAGAATCAGCTCCTCAGATAGAATCCTGAGCCTTCCACTACAAAAGCATTCATGAGAGTCGCTTTTCTGCCTGTATTTTGTCATGTAAGAGAATCAGGAGGAATCCAGCCCCCCTGGCAGAAGGATTTCACAGCATAAGACGTGGGCAGTTGTAATTCTTTGGCCCTGAATTTTGGATGATGCCGATTTTTACTGATTGTCTCGGCTTTATCTGACAATTCCTTGATTTGGTTCTTCCGACAGCAACGAACTGCACCGGAGGGGAGCATCTCCCCGCTCATCACAGACATGTCAGCGTAGGATCCATTCCCACATCCAAGCCTTCCCACAGAGAAAGTTTTCTGTGCTGAGGACATTGTCTCTGGATAGCAAGGCAGATCCAGGCTCCCAAAGCAGCTGCCTTTGCAAAGCTGGCTTATCCCATCACCCCCGAATTGCCCTCGGTGGAGAGGATCTCCGGATGGCGCTGGGCCAACCGCACCAGCCCTTCTGCCTTCCCAGCCTCCCAGCACGGGTGCCCTCCCATCACACCAGGGCTCCACAGCCTGGGATAAGGGGATCTAAAAATGACACAAAGCCCCCTTTGCCCCACCTTAATATGACCTATGTTAAATCCAGCTTGGCTGGGGTTGAGGATCAAGGCCCTTAGACACTCTTAACTTAATGCTCCAGGTAGGAATATAACTCCCCCCCAACACTCCCTGTTTATTTTTATTTTTCGAGTGCTCAAGGTCCTGGTCAGGACTACAGCCCCGCTGAGTGACACACACTATAAATATGGAAAAACCTCAAAAATTCTCAGTTTAAAGAAAGGTTACATGAAGAGAAGGCAGCAAGAGGCAATTGCATGCAAGTTGTTTGTGTGCACATAGTTTCTTGTTTGATTTTTTTTTTTGCCAAGGATCTTGAACCTCACCCAGCTGGACTTTGAGGCATCCGGAGCGAGTTGGTTAATTGCTAACAGCCTTCATAGAGACACACAGGGAATTAATCCTCAGATCACCTCTTTTCCCCTTTGCAAGTCACCAAAAAAAAAAAAAACAAAACAGAGAAAATCTTAGCTGTCCGTACTATTTCCAACAGTAAATGTTGCCATTTCAGAGTTAGATATGGAAGGAAAAAAATAAAACTGGAAAGCACTTCACACCTTTGAGCTCTGTAGACTGTTAACAAACTGGAGAGATATTGGCAAAGAGGTTCAAAAGTTAGTAGGGGCGACAGACAGAAGAACAGACAGTGCAATTGCTTCATTTCCATAAGTGTTCATGCCAAAAAAATCAGATCTGATTAATAATTAAAAAACAAACAAACAAAAAACCCCATTATTTAGAGAATCAAGAATAAGTCTGACTGGAAAGTTCAAAAAGGCCTGGACATATAAAAACAAAAGGTTATAGTGCAAGTCCCAGCTTTGAGGTTTTTTTACAGCCCTTCCACATGAGTGGGATGGCTCCCATCCCACAGGGACACCCACCCTCCCCTGGGACTCTCAGCCAGGAGCACCCAGGCCACAGGGTGGGAACGACCACCCGAGGATCCTGGGCCAATTTCCCAGAGACACCTCCAAGCTCTGAAGATCTAAAGATCCCCTGAATAATCCTATTCAGGGAGGAGAATTATAACCATGAAGGGCAAAAACGGGGGGAAATGGGATCCTTCCTCAGGCCCCTGGCAGACACGGAGGGGACAATGGGGAAATACGAGCTAGCACAAAAGTTTCCTCGAGTACGCCCTCAGCCACTGCCGTTTCAGATGAGAATTTCCAGAAGCAGGAACTAAAAGAATATTATTATTTTCTTTGAGGGATTAATTACTTTGCCACTTGTTACCTTTTGTTAGAGGCATGACACCCCATAACCTTGTTGCACAAGGCACCAGGTGTCCATTTAAATGTCAGTTTTGAACGAAAAATGTTTTGTTTTCCCATTTGAGTCCACAAGTTATTTTCTTTCTGCTAAAACCCCCATGAATTTTAAGGCGAGCAGACACCAAAACGTGCTACAAATGATACAGACGGGTGCTGAGTTCTCTGGGTGAAAATAAACAAATAAAGACAGTCCTTCCTCCTGCTTGCTGGGGACGCATATCCCCTTACAACTAAGAAAGTATTAAGAACATGTTATGAAAAATAACAAAGAATAGCAGAGAAATCAAAAAGTGAGTGGCACTTCAGATGGAGTTTAGCAAATTAAGTCATTGACCTGAAGAGGAGATTAATACCAAACAAGGTGCCCCTTCTTCTGAAGTAATGAATATTCTTCAAACAGCAAGGGAGCACTGACTGCTGTTTGATGCTGATGACATTGAAAATTTAGGAGAACAGAAATTCCATCATTTTTCATTTGTATGCAAATGCGCCTGTTCCAGAAATTAACCCCTGAACCCCATGTCAGTTTTCATCTGGAGGAATTCTCTTCGCTCGCATCACACAGCGCAGCCTTGCTGCTATCCTGGGGTCACTGGGGCTTCCCCACACACAACAACACAAAACACTAAAACAAAACAACCCAAAAAAAAAAAAAAGGTCCCAAAAAACAAAAAAGGGAAGAAAGTAGGGTGGGGGAAATTGGCCAAATCGTGCCAGGCTTTGTTTCCCCCCATTAATGGGGTATAAAGGAACAATAGAAGCCAAAGCCTGTTGTAAAATGCACATCTCTAATGCCTGGCTCTGGGTCCTGGCATCATTGTCATGCAAAAGGCAGCTCTACCTCTTTAGGCAGAGCAGCACCCACTAATCACTTCCACTGGTGCTAAGGTGAACCTCGGGCCAATATACAACCCGTATTACTCTTCCTTTCAGCTCGGGCTTCCACTGTTAAAAAGTTCCTTTGTCACTTAGCACCTTAGACAAATGCGACTATCTGCATCTGAAGGGGAAAGAGATGATGGAGGTTTTTTAATTGATGTGGATTTAATTATGCTAATTTAGACAGCTGTAAAGCCTTTTCAGTAGAGCTGCATAATGGGACCAGCAAATACAGGTGTCCTTCACTGCAGGCGCTTAATGTTTAACCTCAGTCGTTTTGTAAGGAAAGGAAAATGCAAAGTAATGGTTAACCAGCAGAAAGCTCTATTTCTTGAGGACCTAAAGAGGACACTTCACTTTGATTCTCCCTACAATCCCATTGAGGGCTGCAGAAATCCACACACGCTGAGCAGAGCACAAATACTTTTCATTGCAGTGATGAAGATGAGGCTGAGGCAGAAACAAGAGGGTTCCGGCCTGCCACAGACTTCAGCATCCTGCACAGGGTGTCCTTTGCTTAATTTAGGCCATCTCTGAATAAATGCTTAATTTAAGACAGCTCTTTCTTGTCCTCTTTTTTAATCTTTTGGATCTGGCCACCTACAGCACCAGCAATGACTAAAACCAGTAAGGCATTTTCTTCAGGTGTGTTCTTGGTGTCTTATCCAGACCCCTCTGAGGCTGCTATGCCTCTGCCTTTCCCAAAATTCCTCATCCCACACCCTACATCCTTTCTCTAGGCTGGGGCTGATACCTCCAGGGACCACTTGGAGATTCATTTCCCAGGTTTGGCTGGGAGTTTGGCCAGTTTGGCTCCCCAGGGTGGCCATGCACCATGAAACATCAGTGCTGCTCCCAGGGAAGAGTGTAAATACTTGGCCAAAGGTGAGGAAGGGACCACTGAGCTTTTTTAATATAGCATGAATCACAGACCAGATGTGCCTGTGGGTGTTGAAACCAGATGATCTCTGAGGTCCCTTCCAACCCAAAGCATTCTATGATTTTATGATTCTGTGATTCTTTGACTGCCAGAGGCAGCCTCAGTGACCAGGTACTTGAAGCTCTCCTGTTCGGTAGCACTGTCTTATTTGTATGACCACTCTTTTTTTTTTTTTTTTAATAGTAGAAATTGCTATTTATTAAATACTTGTTAGAGTAGGAACGAAATCTTGGCATACAAGTTCTGGTAGACTTCACTGAAGCAATTTCAGGTGTTACTGGCTGATTTACACGTCACTCATTGCTGGTGCCACAAGCACAGTCTGCTCAGGAAGGTGGACTTTGGGCTGTGCTTTCCTCCCAGAACATCTCTTTTTTAAAGGAGTGCTGCCAGACTGGTGAATATGCTGGAAATATGCACTACACCATCAGATGGAGTTGATTTGGGTAAGGCAGGAGAGAGAAGATTAAATCCAGGTGTACAAAACTATCCACTGCTACATCTTCTTTCAGTCTCCTGAGGCAAAAAGAGGTAATGGAAGTGCTTTCCCATCACATGATGCAGTGTGTAGCTCCACTAGGAGCTGCTCTGCATATCTGTGTCTGTCTCCACCTGGACAATGCACTATCTCCAATCATTCCTAAAGTGCAGCAGAAATGGGCTTTTATCACACTTTACACTGTGCTTATATGATTTGCCCAAGGTCATTGAGAGCAGAGATAGAAATTCAGATTTTTACTTTTTTTTCCATTGTTTGATGTCCCATTACAACCCTCTCTTTCCCCACCTTTTCCCTCCCTGTCTGCATTTCACCTTCTTAGCTCCAGGCACTGTCTATGGCGATTCTTTCAATTTTGGCAAGAGTTCCTGTTCTGGGAAATGCTAACAACAGGCACCGAGGGGTTAGCAAAGTCGTGAGCTTCAACCAAATTTCCTGGCTTCCAAGTCTGCAAATTCTGCTGCCTAGATACAGATAATTCTCCCGAAACACTAAGTCCCCTCGTCCCCTCAGCTCCTCCTCAGGAACACCAAGTGCAGAGCACTCCATAGGTATTATATTCACGTGCATATATTATAAGCTTCAGCTTGACGAGCTCGACGGTGACAGTGTCAGTCACCCTTCACCCTCCTGCTGTGGTCCAAAGCTGGATTCAGCACCTGTGGGGCTGTGCTGGGCTCTCTCTCATGGCAGCTGAAGGGCCAAACACAAGTTAATCTGGGAGATGTCCTTCCCAACAACCACACCTGACTTCCTGGCCTGTTTTCCCCAAAGCCTCCTCGGTCATTCTGGCAGCTGGGACACCAACAATGTGCTTGGGGTTGGGTTGAGTTTTCCTCTTGGCTGCTCTGAGCTCTTTGATGCCATTTTCCTTGACTCACCCTTGATTATGGTGGATGGTCTCTATTACATTTTCAGCTAACCTGATATCCACACAAAAGGCTTTGGGGTAGGTTTTATTTCAAGTGTTTTCCAGTCGTAGGTTTGCCCGATGCAGAAATGTCAGAATTGGTCCTAGAGCCAACCAAATCCCGGTGCTTAGCCCAGCAGGAGATCGAATTTCTTCTGCATACCCAGGATGAAAATGCACAGGCCCTTTACCAGGGACAGCCAACATACAACATACCAATTTAAGCACTCTGCTCTGTATTTTAACAGATTTTAGGAATTTGTGGGAATTCTCTTTAACACTGGAGAGGAAAAGATCTGAAGAAATGCTCTAGCAAAAAAATATACAAATGGGTGCTTTGATAACTATAAAGTTGCTTTCTTGGACCAAGAGCCCACATTAGGAACCAAATAAAATATTTAAAGGCAAAAATTCTGCAAAGTTTCCTCCCGCGAAAGGGAAAATATGGTCTATGCTGTACCAGACCTTCCTTTTGCAAAATCAAGGTTTTTGTTTAGGAGTTGCCATGAAACAAGCAGGATTCAACAAAGAGCTTGACAATTTCTGTTAAAGTTGCATTTATATATATTTCTAGGAATGGTTGGTTTGATTCTTCTTTAAAACCAAGTGTCAGGTTGAATTTCAGACCACATATAAATATAATTTTGCTCTCACATAATGCTTTTGTATCTGGTGTAATTCCATCTACTGCAGTGGTGTTACCTTTCAGTTACCCTAATGGGAACAAGAGCAGAATTACACTGATAAAAAAAGCTGCTTACAGAAAGAAATACAGAAAGAAAGAGCACAGGAATAAATACTTCCTCTGGCTTATTTAATATATTTGTTTGTCCAAATTGTAGCAAAGATATTTATTTCAAGGAATATTGTTTGATCAGCAAGAGTAAACACTGATACTTCTTAAACAGCAACATGCAGTTTTTACAATTCATCAAACGACACCTAGGATTGTTTAGCTGGTCAACTAAAAGAAACAACAAAAGGTTTCAGGTCATATAATTATACCCTTCTGTTTCCCAACTTTCTTAGAAATCTCTGCCTAAAAATAATCCCAGCATCCGGCTGCCTTGCAGAATTGGCTTATTTTAAAACATATAAAAACTCTTATTGCAGCCTTAGCCATTTTAAGGTCTCGGTGCTGACATGGAGTAATAGTGCTTAGCACTACTATATACCGCTTTCCATCTCCAAAGCACTTTACAAACATTAGCTAATTAATCCTCACAACACCCCTGTGAGGTATGTAGGTAAGTATTGTCATCCAATTAGGTAAGTATTAAGCACTGTTATCCCACCAGATAAGTATTAAGGTCTCCCATTTTACTGGGGAGCCTGAGGACAACAGGTTAAGTTGCTTACCAAAGGTCACAGGGGGAGCTGGTAGAATAAAACTTGGGATGCTTTGGTTTCTTGAGGGCTATTCAGGCATCCGGGTAGCATCCGGTGCTGCTCCCTCCACAAAGGCATCCCTTGCCATCCACATGGAAATTAGGGTTTTCTATACCCCTCCAAACACAGAGTGATGGGTACAGCGTGGTGGAAAAGATGTGCCTGAGGAACACAGCCGCCCCCTTTTTGGGCTGGGCAAGGATGACATCGCCCAGCAAAGTTCTCAGGAAGTTTTTAAGAAAAAAGGTTTGGATCAGGGCATTTTCCTGTGGGTGCACACGGACACGCATTCAAAAGAATCATCAGGCCTTGCCAATCAAAAGCTCCTCCCTCCCCTCTCAATTCACCTTTCTTTCCCATTATTTTATAAAGATGGACTCATATTAAAGCCTCACATCCATGCCATAAAGATATAATTCCCTTTCCATTGTCATTTTCATCTTCTGAACATAAAGAAGTCCAATTTGAAGCCACAGCTCAGAGGCTTCCAGGTTCGTAGGAAAGCTTGAATCCCCAAATACACTTGGTGGGACAAATCCCTTTTCAGAGGATCTAGAGAACATACAGCCCAGCACACTTTGGGTTTAAACAAGTCTCAACAGATGTCAAGCTGGTGAAATAACATCATCTGTCCCCCAGAGACAATGCCAGCGTTCACATCTGCTTCCAATTTCACTTCACTGCTGGAGAAAAAGTGAAAGCTCCTACTGTAACTCCACTTGGAGCTGCGGCTGAAAGTTAAAAGAGTCCTGAACAAAAGTCTAAAGGTTGGACTTGGTGATCTTGGAGGTCTTTTCCAACCTAAATGATTTGGTGATTCTGTGATTGACTTGGAGTCTGAGGGGTTTTGCGAAGTCACTGAACTCTAGACCAGTGTGAGAAGGCCCCAAAACAGGAAAACCCACCCTGAGTGAGCCTGCAGAAGGTGCAATCCTAGGCCGGGCACATTTCAGGGCCTGCCCAAGGACCCCTCACTTGGGATGGACAGCCAGGACTGTCCTTGGCTCAGCAATTTGGCACTTGACTCATGGCAATGTCATCCAGCTCTTCTTCTGGATGCAAGGCACCAGCACAGCGATGCTCCAGCTCTTCTGGAGTGGAGGCAAATCCCAAGTGTTAAAAAGAAAGAAAAAAGACCTTGACTAGATTTCAACTGTGCTGATTTATGTTTTCAAGTGGAAGGCGGTTTTAGCTGAAGTAAACTACACAGTTTTTAGATCATTCAAAATTCATGGCAGTTTGATCCCACAGGACGTCAAACAAACACAAATGATTTGCCAGGAATCCCTACAAATTGAAATAACCAAACCACACACAGTTCCAGAAAAAGTCTTGAACCAGTTCTGAGGCAGGAAAAAGTAAGGATTAAAATAGAGAATTTTTATTTTATTCATCTACACAAAAACATCTCCAATGCAATGCACGTCCAAATCAAATGCACACCAAGAAGGAGCACAAATATATAGTGTCTTGAAACTCAAAACTCCTCCAACCCACAAACCAATAGGAAATAGACAAATGAAAATAAGAGTCATGAAAACAGAAGGTACATTTAGATTCTCTTGCACTCTCTGGAGTGTTTTATTTTAACATAGGGCTGAAATAGAAAATAAATCAATCTGAGAAAGCTAACACAAAATGCAGGTAACAGACATATCATGTGTGGTACAGTCATGAGAAAGAAAACAGACAACCAAAACTGTGACAAGAATGTGCTTAGTTATTATATTCTTTCAAGCTTGGTCTGCCAGCACTTTTTCCATTTTTTTTTCTTTCTTTTTTTTTCCTATATACTGGTCATCAGTGTCTGCCAAAAGACTTTTCATGGATTTCTGCAATTCCATTTCCCCCCAAATGGAGGAAATGATGTTTCTCCACAACCACAAGACCCAGCTGTAGGTTTTACACCACAATTTGTAGCTGTAAACTAACACAGTGACACTCCACCCCCCTGCCTAAATAACCAAGACCAAGCCAGTAGTGAAATTTCTGTGTGGGTTATGCAAAATGAAAGGATTAAAAAATGAAAAGAGCATTCACTTCATGTTGCTCCTTTAAAACATTATCACATAGCTCTTTTTTTTTTCCCTAACCTGACCTTTTTTTCCCAACGGTTTATCTATAACTTAATATAACTAATTCTTTTGAAATAATGTTCACAGTTAGCATAATTGGTGTTATATAGTTCTAATGTACATTACAGAATATTCTGTCACTAGACACTAAATTGAAATTTTAAAGAAAATGATAGAAATAGCTGTAAGGGAAAAAGTACCCTTTTAAATCTAATTTGCTATGCACCGCAGTAGGGTAATGGATGCAATGAAAGTTCCTTTATTGAGTTCCCATGTCCAAAAGGTATTTAGGTAGCAAAGGATGTTAAGCAGACCCCCTGTGCTCCTCCTTTAAGTAAAGATAGCAGGAAATAAGGTATATAGGTTTGTGTCCTCCTGATTTTTATTTCCTCAGGAGTACAACTTATGCAAAGGGCACCTTAGGCTACTTGGAGGATCACAAAGGGTGCCCTCGACCCCCTCGCTGTCTGCATGAATAGAAGCATCTAAAGGATGGCTGAAGCCATACAGCGAGTTAAATCCTTCAGGTGGGTCTTTTCAAATTCCAATAGTGAGGAGTTACTGGAGAATTGGTAAGGATTTCACTAGGCCCCAGCAGGTTTGAGATCAAAAGCCCTGGTTAAATAAAAGCCTGTTGGGAAATCTTAAAACCTCTTTGTAATGTAACTTAAAAAAGTTAATACAAAGAGCCCTTAGACTGAAGCCTGTAACAGCATGAACAAAGAGTATATCAAAACTGATTCCATTAAGAGAAGGCAGACAAATAAATTCATTTAATTTAAAGAGAAATCAGATATATTACTCTGCTAAAAACTAAAAAGCATATCAGGAAAAAAAAAGCCAAACAGATTTTGCAATACACATGCACATAGAGCTGTGAATAATAGAGATGGATATACATAAAATCTATTTATAAATACCTCTCAGAACAGAGAACAGAACATTATATACACACATATATGTTTAAGTATCAATTTATCCAATATGTGCGTGTGTGTGTGTATAATTCTAATATATACATATTTCTATCATTTATGAGGTCTCAC
>NW_008239283.1:1220082-1232108 GCF_000691975.1 Corvus brachyrhynchos | reverse complement strand
CATCAGCAATAACTGACCATAAGAACTGTTCAGACCACCAGGAGAATTCTCCCTTGACCTCTGTCCAAATTATTTCACTCCTGCAGAACCAGCATTTAGTTTCAACTGTTAAGTTAAACAATCTCTCAAGTAAACTGAATCTGAAGTCTCTTGGTCTAGTTTTTAATCATGTGGAAAGTCCATACTCAGGTAGAGAGGATCTGATCTTCTTGGTATGGTCTCTCTTTTGGATGTCCAGGATTCCGCTCCTGTGTGCTTGCTTCCTATTATAATACAGAGGCAGAAAGCTAAGGACAGGAGCCAGGAGTAGTTGTGGAACATCAGCATAGAAAACATTCATGGTAATCTGTTACACATTTTTATCTCTCTGTTAGAAAAATGTTCCAGCTCCTACAAGAGTTCTTTTTCATAATGCTTGCAGTGGATATATTAAAAAAAAAAAAAATCTTCAAAACAGTGTTCCAGTGTTCTGTAAAATGTACATTAGTTCTACACTTTCACTCCAATTCCAAATCTATTCTGCTGAGTACTGCACAATTACCTAAAAAAGTACTATTCCTCCCTTAGTATAAAAAGTCTTTATCATAGACAAGTAGAGAAAAGACAAAGTGTCTTGGATGTCTGAATACTGTTAGCAACTTGATATTCTTTTCCAGCAAAGCTGAGCTCCCCTGACCCGCTGCACTGCATTCAACTGGATTGGATTTAATTTTCTTCATAGTAGCTCATGTGGTGCTGTTTTGTATTGTTGACTAAAACAGTGCTGATAACACAGGGATGTTTTAATTATTGCTGAACAGCACTAACACAACATCAAGGTCTTTTCTGTTTGTCATTCTGCTTCACCAACAAGTTGGGTGGGGGTACAAAGGAAGCTGGGACACAGCTGGGACTTCTGACC
The DNA here is from genome assembly GCF_000691975.1 of Corvus brachyrhynchos. NCBI lineage: Eukaryota > Metazoa > Chordata > Aves > Passeriformes > Corvidae > Corvus > Corvus brachyrhynchos. The sequence continues at coordinate 1,231,207 of NW_008239283.1, read as the reverse complement.
CCAACTGGACAAAAGGATATCCTGGACCCTATGACATCATGCTCAGCAAAAAAAGCTGAGGGAACAAAGGAGAAAAGGATGACATTTGAAGTGATGGTGTTTGTCATCCCAAGTAACTGCTACATGTGATGGATCCCTTCTTTTCTAGAGATGGCTTAACACCTGCCTGTTGACGGAAAGGGATGAATGAATTCCTCATTTTACTTTGCTTCTGCACACAGGTTTTTCTTTACCTGTCAAACTGTCATTACGTAAACCCATGGTTTTTCTCACTTTCATTCTTCTGATCTACCCCACATTGCACTGCAGGGGAGTGGACAAGGATCTGTGTGATGTTTGCTTCCTACTGGGATTAAATCACAAAACCTATCCTCTACTGAAGAGAGGCTGCAAGGGCTGTAGAGATGTTTTTCTTCATTTTGCTCACAACACAGATGTATTTTTATGTCAGCAAGACCCAACCTTATAAACTGCAGAGAGAGGAAGCAGATTTAGGAACAAACTTGGGGCTACCTCTCATTATACAGCAGCGATTAGTGGAGGGCCTCCCCTAAGGAAGCAAGACTATCACTGTCTCATAGGCCTCAATAACTCATTTCCATAGCAGCGTGTGTGACAGTCTAGTTTTTTAATTTGGGCTCCTAGCACATGCAAGAAAATCAATTGTTTCAGTTGGTCCTTGCTTGAAAAATTCTACTTAGTTTCCTGCAGAATAAGCAGTCAGATGAATGGAAAATCTATGGGCCATATTTGATCTGCTGCCTGCAGATGGACTATGGTGACTTACATTACATAACTTCTTAACTTATAGTATGAAGCAAGTATGACCCAGACAATTTTTTTTTCTGTTAAAATATCACAATATGTTCAGTTGGAAGGGACCCACAATTCCCATATGACTGAACAACCAACCAAATGAGTTGTCTTTTTACTTGTCTTATCAGGAGATTATGCTGGGATATAGTGTATACCTAACACAGTAATTTTTTTTTAATAAGGATCTTCTTTTATTTACGCTGTGCAGGATTCTTTGTACATGCAATGACCTGAAGAGTTGTTGCATAAATGGTTAGCTAAGCTCTGAAAAGAGTTGTATTAAAAAAGCACAATGATTCTCCTCCTCCAACTCCTTCTCTGACTAGTTTCCTCAGTTCTTTCCCCCATTTCTTCCATTTCCATTCTCTTACTTACTGTTGTCTCTTGAGGCAGAACAGGAATGCTCAGGAATTAAACCTTATAAAGGGACATCAACACTTCAAGATCTATTCTCAACTCTTCATCTGATTTAATTTCTAATTTTTGAACAATATAGACAGAGTGACTTTCAACAAAATGAACTCAAAAAGAACTTTCAGGACACAAAAATATACGCTTGCAGTAATGCCTGTCCTCTACTATTTCCTTAGCTGCTACTTTCACAAAGCAGCTAAATTTGCTGGGTCTCTCTGGTTAGATTTTAAATTCCCTGGTTTTTGAGGCTTGGACCACTGTAAATACCTTAGTTTCAGTATCTCAATGTCACTGTCTTATTTAAGATTTGTAAGTCTTGGGAGGTATCCTTTTACTCCTGAGAGACCTGATCCATTACAAAGTTCCCAAAATGCATTCATGTGATCAGTTTTCTTGCGAAATTATCACAACCACTTTTTCCTTTAAACTTGATTACCAGGAGAGAAACAACTATAATGCTACTGATTAAAATAGTCTTTAACAGGATAGAGTTTTACCTGTTCAAAAAATAAAATACATAAACCACTTTGGAAAAAGGATAAAATCTCTGGAATCCCAAATGGCTGTGATCAAACCCAAAGTACAACATACCTCTCTTTCTGCATTAGTTGTTGGGAAAGTTGAGTTTCTTCCCAAAAAGTTGATCTGTGCAGATAACACACTGCAGCATGACAGGAGATGTGGACTGGAATCTCCTGAGTAAGCGGCAAGTTTTGTATATGGGTTTCTTACCTCTAGTGTGACTGCTTCAGTGATTAAATTATTTAAATGTTTAAATGCAACCCCCAGACAGTACCTTATTTTTCCCATTTACCTTCCATTCCCCTGTCTCCTTTTAAATTAGAGACATGGTACTCTTTCAAAGAATTAATAATGCTTCTGAATAGTTTCTGTGCATTGGAGATCTGACATCAATTAACACACTTGATATTATAACAGAACAAATAATAAAATAGTTATTCCCAAGACAACTATCATATACTTCTATCTTAAATTATTTATGAACTAGGAAAAATGACACTCTAAAAAGAAAAAATACAGTATAAATATAAAGATGTTTGAGGATAAGTCTCAATCATCTGTGAAACCTTGTATGATGGAAGGTATGGAATTAATGATTTAAAAAAATTCCTACTGATTTTTCTTTTGGTCCCTATTTTTTCTCTCCTCTCTGTAGCCCTTGTTTCAGCAAACAATTGAAAATTCTGATCATGGGGGCCAATCAAAATATAGTGATCTATAAGAAAATCAAGAAAACATTAGATTTGTTTTCATAGTTTTATATGATAACACTCACATGTGAAATGAAAATTCATCTCCTGTATTGCTTCTGAAAAAGGTACAGGATAAATTGGACATGTCGAATGTATAATCTGAAGTAAATGTATTACTATATAAGTTGTGCTGCATAGACTTCCTGTCATTTGACTGGGTGACAGCTCCATTTTTATTATAAAATGAACTATGAAGAATGTTTCTCTAATGTTTTTCAGACTCCTAATCCACACACATGAATAAATTTCTCTGATTGTTTGTGTAATGTATTTTGCTTTATATGTTCTTTGTAGAATTACAGCCTGTAAAAGGGTTTGGTCCATATAACCCTGTCTGTTCAGTTTCTTCCCACAGTGACACAGTACAAAGCAGATAGAAATATGACTTAAGCAGGTTTTTAAAGAGTTTTGTGCTACTTATAAAGCACTGAAGTGAAACAAGAAGCTTAACTAGATGACCATATTCAGCTTATTTTTATTGCTCTTAAAATGTATATATATATATATATATATGTATCCAGAAAAACGCAGCTGAAAGAGCCCCTACATTCAAAACTGACACGAGACATTTTTCAACCCAATTAATTAAAAAAGATGGGTGCTCATCAGTCAGCTGGCACGGGATTTTTCTCCATCATCTTGCCAAAGTGTCACAGTGTTAGTTGCGCAGCATGTTGGAAACAGAAAATCTGGGACTGGGATTTAGACATCATTTATTAGCTGACCTCTTTCCGAGCAGCTCCTACACTTTTAACTCGTTGGGGGTCCTGCACCGGAGGCGGGAGGGTAGGAAAGGGAAGATGGAGAAGCACACGGAACCATTAATGTTGGGAAAGGCCTGCCACATCATCCTCTTGGCGAGATGCTTGGAGATCTCCTGTTGGACACCCCCACTGAGGATAAGGCAGCATTTGCTCAAAGCAAGCTGTCCTGAGTGTCCTACAAGCAGGGGAAGGCTGTGTCCCTGGGGGACCACGGATGGGGGTCCCTCACTTTGCACAGGGTGGGGTCATTTGGGTGCTGGGTGCTCTGGAGCCCATGGGAGGAAGGGTCCTCTTGTCCCACAGCTCACTGTCCCCACAATGGTCACTAAGAATTTTGCTCCCTCCACCCTCCAAGAAAGGAAAGGAGGGCCTGAAATTTGCTGGTTTGTGAAGCTTTTCATTGTTATTGTCATGGGGAAGATGTGGACATCTTCTTAGCACATTTCCCTGTTTGAGAAATAATATTTCTCCATTGGCTGTGCACTGGTGGAGGGAGACATATGTGTGGTACAACTGAGGGTGAATGCCTGCAAAAATTAATATTCTATGGGACTTTTAAAAAAACCTTTTCTCCTTATTACTAAATTCTGACATTTTAGTTCAGCAGTGCTCATTTAGGTTGTGTATAGTGAGGGAATGGGACTCACCCTCATTCTCTAAACCCATGAAATGCAGATCCTACAGCAGAAACAAATCATTCTGTCCCTCTACTCTTTGATAACATTTCTTCTGGAGATAAGAAATCAGCAACATGTTTCACATATGGTGCCTTTCATCCCAGTGAGCAGCAATGGTTTCACAACCTACACTAGTGGCAATTATTTTATTTTATTTTATTTTATTTTATTTTATTTTACTTTATTTTACTTTATTTTATTTTTTTAAAACCCTTAAAATGCACATCAAACCAAATCCTCTTAACTATAGGTATGGATATCACTTTAGCAATGTCATTCCTGGTGATTTTGGGTGGATTCCACCAAATGACTGCAGGGACCACTATTTATCAATAGACCATTGCTCTGCCACTGGTCTATTGATACTGGTCACTGTGGTGACTGCCAAAGAACTGCCCTTTGCAATAGAAACCACAGAACAATGGCAAAATGAAGGATTCCAGAAGTAGCTAAGACCCCAAGGAAGATCCAGATGAAAGGTATTGGTATTTGGGAACCCTGGTCTCAATGCTGTGACTCACACTCTTGCCCTAGCAATAAGGATCTAATAATCAGAGGAGATAAATGCCACTTTTGACCCCTTGTTTGAGAGAAAATCTCTCCAAAAATGCTGTATCTAATAATATCAAAGGTTGTGGTGGCTTCTGCATGGCTGGCAATTTTTAGACTGGTAGAGGATGAGGTTTTCTGGTTCAAACAGGAATTAATTGAGGGAAGTCATATGGCTTGTGTTATACACGTGACACCAGATGATCCAAATAGTCCTTTCTTGGCCTTATAATCTATGAATAACCTTGTGGAGGTACTGCTCTCCTGTGGATTAGTGGCAAACCAATGCTCCTCTTGCTTGGATGAGTTTTCTGATCTAAATACCACCCAGACCTGCGTGGCCTACAGGATTTGACTGGATCACGGTCTCAGACGGAGCCATTGCCAATTAATGCCAGACATGAGATAAACCAGGGTAGGACATGCTCCACTTCAGGTGCTGTGTGATCCTGGAGCGTCATTAGTAGCCACATAACAAGCTAGGTTTGAAGTAAAACAGTTTTGCTATAAAGACACTTATAAATATTATTTTAACCTTGCTATATTTGCATTACCTTGCACCGTAAGACCCAGACTGTCAGACACCATGGAGATCTTTGGCTCTGAATTAATCAGCTTCAACTGCAAGAGCAGGGTATAATTGTGGCTGGTTTATAATCCATAAAAATAATAAGATTCTGGAATGATTTGTGTAACAGGACAACCCATTCCTATTTTGGAAAACAGAGCATATGGGGTCTTGTCTGCCGTGCTTGGATTACGAGGCAGAGGAAATACCTGGCTGAGCAGTGCTCAGGAATTATCAGGTGGATGATATTACAGGAGCAAGCTGGGTCTTCATTTATTTTCTTTATATGGATGCCTCCGAGCTCAGGTTGTTGGAGTTACATAATGCTAGGCTTCCTCCTGACCACTCCACAGCCCTGACTGCTCCCCGTCCTCTGCTGTGATCCCTCAGTGCAGTTTTTCTGGGAAATCTGTGCCAGGGAAAGCTAGGCTGCACCCTGCAAACCCAAGGTGAGCTCAAACTCAGTCACCACCCCAAAGTCAGTTAGAAATATCTCTTAAATGCAGCTATCCTTATTCCTGTCCCTATCTCTCACCAGGCCTTGTTTCACCCCTGAAGATAATTTTTGATACAGAAGGAAATGTGCCATTTATTATGTCAAAATGCACTTCCTTTAGCATCTACATAAATTTCTTCTGAGGTTTCCCTTTCAAGCACCAATTGTATTTAGATCTGCAGGCTGAGACAGTAGCAAAAGGTGGAAAAACTTACAGTCATTACATTGATTAATCAGCTGCTGAAATTTGGCTTTCTAGCGTGACACCTCCATTCTCTGGAAGTGTGGCCCTACTGCAATGCAATCAATTTGTCTGTGCAGGCTCCAAAACCCCAGAGTCACACGATGCAAAAAGGCAATCTTCTGCCCTCTTTGACCACAATAAGCAACATTACTGAAATCACCACTCCTGTACAAGTGTAGCATGACCCCGTATTTGTAGGCAGCAGAGTATGACTTCATTAAAAACCATCCTCCGTGTTAGGAAGTGGGAGCAAGGCAAGCCAGCAGCAGAGCAGCATATGTCTGAAACTGATAGTAAAATGGGTGATGCCTTAAACCCCACCTCTATACCGTTATTTACATACATATCTTTCATCTGACATAGGCTTCCCCTCCAGCACCTTGAATATATCAGTCCTAAGGAAGAGACTTTAAGTTCAAAGAGTGCCATCCCCAAACCAAAGTAGGGGGTTATCAAGTGAGGTGTGCCAAGCAGTAAGACAAAACATATGCATTTTTAATAGATAGCCTCTCCTCCCCCTGAGGAAGCCAAGAAAAGAGACTCTGTGAAGCTTCAGCTGAAAACAAGTTCAGTGGATTTATACTCAGGCTGCTGTTCACAGAAAAGCAAAATTCACAATTCTCATATATATATTTTTTTTTTTTCTAGATGTTTTCCAAGCATTTTTCAAAGCACACCAGCCCCACCCTGTGTGGTCCTGTTGACCAGGTGAATTCACCTCCATGCAGCATTGAAAAAGAAAAGAGTGACAAAAGATCATGCAAATGAAATAAAAAATAAAGAGGCCATGAAAGAGAAACAAAAATCTCAACAGGTCTGCATGGAATTTCAGCAGCACTTTATTTATTAATGCATATGAAGCTACCACCGTATTCCAGCTCCCAAAGACAGATCTGTAAGGAATAGGCCACATGCTGATTGACAGCAGCCATAATTCCATACAATGAGACTGTATTAAATTGTTTGATGTGATATGATACTCATCACTTGTAACTGATCAAACACACTGCTGCATCAAACAGTATTACAATACAATCAGGCTGGATATGGTTCCTGCCAAGGCTGCTCATCACATTGCACACTTCTGCATTAAACATATCTATTAATAGCATTGACGAACTACTCCTATCCAAGTTTTTTTTCCCCAAGAATTGCAGGACGTGGAATGTGCAAAGAAATCCACAGATAAGGCTTTGCAGTTTGAGGCAGGACTTCCGTTGGCTGAAGCCTCCAACATGAAAGGCTTTCCTGATTTGGGAATTTTATAAGGTAATGCCAAAAGTTGCAAACCTGTGCCCCAAAACAAAGACCTGACATTTCTGCTTTCCTTTTTCTTCCTTTTTTTTTTTTTGTCTGATTTTTTTCTTTCTCTCCTATATGCAAACAAGTTAAAATATTGACTAGCTTTTAACTAAGATTTTACTTTTGCTGTGCCTCCTTCCAGGAGAGCTGCTATCTTGCAGGAGGGAGCTGTGTTTGCTAACACTGACCCTTCTAGAGGAGGGAGACATAAATAAAAGCAGCAAATTCCTTGTCACCACTGCTCCTGCTGCAGACAGCGAGGTGACACTCTGCAGCCCATGGGGGACAGGACTGGCTGTGACACAACAACTGTAGGGGCTCTCCCAGATGCAGATTCTTAAACAAGCCTGGGTCTCTAGAGGGCAGAGGTCAGCTGTCCTCAAATCTGTGTGAACGCTAGATTAACTTTATTAATCTCCCTGTTTTCACTTAAAAACCAAATTATAGGATGGTTAAATGTTAATGCCCAGGAGCTTGTGAGACGATTAATGCCCTCAGTTACCTCTGCTAAGGGGGAGCACAAGGTGTTCAGACCCGAAAAGGGTGTGAGAAGTTAGTGTGATGACCAGAGAACACATTCTCCTTGTGAATTACTGAGGCCTTCATGCCTGGTGCGTGTTTTGTTTGCAGTCCCAACACAGCACAGGCGCCCTCAGACACAGCGGGGAGACCCAGGGACCAATGGCTCCCCACCTGGATGTCCTGGATATCCAACCTCAACCACAGCTCTTTATAAAGGATTTACACCTGTGCTGGAGCGTGATTCCAAATGCCCTTCTCCCTGCACCAGCTCTGAGTGCCCAGGAACAGCACAAAACCAAGCATGCAGTGAACATGGTGTTTAGCAGCCCTCAGAACCGCCTCTGTCCGTGTATCTCATGAAACTACTTCAGTGTGTAAAAACAAAGTGATAAACGAGCATGAGGGGTCCACAGAACTCCTCGTGGACAGGTATGCACATCATAATTGAACAATCTTCCCCCTTGATTGCTATCTGAGCTTGGGAGACATAGCCAATGAAAAATAGGTAGTAATACGCAGGACTCAATGAACGGCTGTTTTTTTTTTCACCATTTTTTTTTCAAGCTGGGATTGTATACATTTTACATTTATGAATATTTTTTCAAACTGCAGTGACAGAAGGTGCCTTTTGTCCTGTTTCTCACTCCTGTAATGTCAGTGTGAGCAGATTAAGCTCATGGCACTGTAGCAAATTATCCGTGTTGATGGAACCAGCTCCAAAAAGATTACTTAAGAGAGGTGTGTAAGGCGTTTCCTTTTCCTAATTAAAAATATTAAAGCCCTTCAAGATAATAAACTGTCTCAGAAGGTTATGTTAAAGGCTGGGAAATATACAGGAAAGGGCTGGAAAGGGCTTTCCCACTCTGATGGACAGCTTTTAGCACTAAGAGCCCAGTGCAGGGTGTAGAGCTAAAGAAACGGTAACTTTCTATCGGGGTGTAGCTAAGTAATTCAAGATGCTGCAAGTTAAGTGTAACGGTAGAAAGGAAGAAGTTCAAAAAACAAGTCCTAGGCATTTCAGTGCAGTGTATAGTATGCTAAATTGTGGTATTACAGAAATTGCTGAGAGTTTGGCCACAAAACGTTTCATACTGCACCAGCGTTCTGCCAGGGCTGGCTTCCAGCAAGCCCAGACATTTTTTCCTTTCACCTGTGCTTTCTTTTTCCCTCCTGTTTGTTAATACAAATCAAACACTGTACCAGAGAATTACAGCCCTTGTCCTGAATGCACCTCTCCCTTTATTAAATCAGCACGACTGAAAAGTCACCACGCACCAGGCAGAGGCAACTGCAAATCTGTGCTTACCCTCCCTGTACCACCTGAGTGCCGCTATTATTCCTCATCCTTGGGGAAAGGACCCCATATGTGAGTTTCAGAAACCACCTCAGTAACTCCAAGCATCATTATCAATAGTAGGATGAACTGCAGCTGGGATGCACTGAGAAGGCACGGTAATACTCGCCCTAATCTCTGCATTCATCTCACTGGCCCTCGCTAGGAAGTTTAAGTACATTTACTGGGGATTCTTCAGCCCTTGAAAGGTAGGAAGACATCTATGAGGCTTGACGTACCAGCTAATTAACTCGGGTTTGGGAAAAAAAATCTTCTTATCTACTTAACTTGGAGACACTCTCTTTGTTTTTAAGCCTGCAGACTACCTTCTCTTTAAAATGCACGTTACGTACCACTCCGTAGTATGGAATGTATTATTTTTAACGAGGACCTATTTTAACTTGGACCTAAAACTACTAACATTTGACAGAGGGTTTTTTTTTTTTTTTTTTTTTTAAAGCTATTTGCAGAATCAGCTGAATGATAGTCTATAGCCTGTGTTTTGCAAGACAGGCTACAAAATCCTCATGCTTTCCTTCTGTCCTTAAAAACACAGGCACACGAATGTATGAAGCACTTGGAAATGCAGCCCCAAATGCACCCACACCTCCCCTCTTTCCCCCCAAAACCTATAAAGGAGTTTAAATAAATCTCTCAGGTTTTGCTTCTCGGTCTTTGCAAGTGGGGAATATTGAGGCTGGGAGAAAGTGATTGAATTCGTGCCTGCAGTGGTTGGGGCACGTGAGTGTTTCCTGCAGCTCTTCTGACAGGAACACAGACGTGAGCAACTCCTGTAACATCCCTGCTCGGAATTAAACCACGCTAAAATTTCCTGTGGATGGCACAGAGAGATTTTAAATCCTCACCATATTCCTAACAGATAGAACAGTGGCATGATTGACCAAGCTTTTTTTTTCTTCTTCTTTTTTAAAGTACACATATGATGATGCATCATAGTTATAAACAGATGGTATTTGGCCTCCTTCCTATTCTCAACATTTGGAATTCCTAAACTATGTGAATTAAACAATAATATTTTATAAACATACAAGGGATTTTGCTCACTGCTTTGTTAACATAGAAATTATACAATGCTGACATTTATTTAAATTTTAAAAAGTAAACAAGAGTGTGTATTGAATTAAAGCAAACTAAAATCAACAGAGAGAAATATGTTCTGTGCGCACATTACCTACAACGGCACGGGCCTTTTTCGGGGAGACATAATGGGATGAAGCACAAATTGTAGCTTAGACAGTCTGATCCTTTGTGCTCAAAAGGCTCATTTAACACCTCGCTGTAAACAACGGATATTTATACCATAATTGGCCAGTTGACCATCAGTTGTTCATTTACTTCGTAACCTGCTATTATGGAGTTAAAAGAAGTTCCTTTCTGTTGGCTTTTCTAGGAGTGAAAGTGTGTTTGCAATTTTAGTACCAACTGGATTCAGTCTAACACTTGTACTTAGTATGAGAAACATTTTCATAATACCAAAATTTGGGGGAATAAGAGTATTCCTGCCAGGAAGGGAAGAAGAAAGTATTGGTTCTTAAAAGAAAAATTCTCTTTGCTTGGTTTCCTCTTTCCTTTCCATTTTAACCCCTTTTTAGGCTCCTCTCGAGCTGTGCAAAATCGAGAAGCACTTAGGTTTTAATCACTATTCCCAGGTCTGCAAAGAGGTTCTGTGATGAATAAATAATGAATCCGAGATTTTAATCAGTGTTATGATTTTTGAAAAGGCTAATTATCATTGTTTACAGACATGCCTTTCCAACGTATTTCCTTGTTTTGCCTTCAAAGCTCCAAGGGTTAAGCCCCTCGCACGCATCCCTCCCATCCCTCCCCAGCGCCGCGCTCCTTGCCCGGGATTTCTTTCGGGGGTTTGAGGGTATTTTTTGTTCGTTTGGTGTTTTTTGGTGCTGTGTTTTCACTGGAGGAACCGCAGGAGAAACGGGGCCGGGCGGCCGGAGGCGCGCAGGGCCGCGGGAAGGCTGCGCACCACGGGCGGCCGCTCCGCACCCGCGGAAAAGCCACGGCGGAGGGGGGAGCCTTTCTCTTTGCTGTCTGTGTATAGCAGTGCTACGGAAGAATCTGATTTTCAAGAGAATATTTTTATTATCGATAGTATCGATGATAAAAAGTGGCGGGCGGCGTGTCCGTCCC
>NW_008239283.1:1217862-1219812 GCF_000691975.1 Corvus brachyrhynchos | reverse complement strand
CCGCTGCTGCTTCCGCGGGGTGGGGGGAACAACTTCCAACCCCTACAGCCCCTGATTATCAGTTTCCAGCAACAGCTGCGAATCTTCCCTCAGAATCTAAAGAAATATCAGAAGATTAGGCAGCGATGCTATTTATTGCCCTGTAATTAAAGTTCTATCAGTGTTTCCATTATAAAACCTTATTTGCAAGGGTTGGTAACTCGGAGGCAAAATTTTCCAGCAAGAGGAAGCCTCGCTAAGAAGTATTTTGGTTAAATAAGGTTAGCCTGTTAGAAGGTAAAATCCTCAAGGACTTTCATTAAGGTGCTCGTTTATATCTGCAAATACAATGCCAAGTTCCCCAAATCAAGGATATATAAGAGGAATTTTTTTTTTATTATTTTCAAAAATCAAGGATTCGTTGAAAGGTTTTAATATAATTCTCTGGGAAATTATTCCCATGAAAACAATTTGTTTGAAAGAAAATGCCCTCTGGTCTTTTCCACACAAACTAGTCTTGGGCTAGTACATGAGAACCCAACTTGAAAGTGCCTATGAGCAGAAAGGAGGCTGGTTAATTATTTTCAACTGTCCTTTCTGGAATAAAAAACAGAGAAAACAGCTTGAACAGGGAAAGGTGAATTTAATTTTCAAGGCCCTTTAACTTTTAATAATCTGAGGAACAAGATGGGAGGTACATTCTACCCTCCCAGTTATCCTGATATAAATTCATTCAAGATTTATATTGGTGTAATAGAGAAGCAGAATTTGCTCCGTGATTTCTAATGAACTGCTGGCTCGGTCTTTAAAAACGCAATTAGAAAAATCTAACCACCTAATTCAGAACAGCTTTGAGCTGAGGCAGAGGTCTCAGTGCTGCAAGCAGGGATGGAAGCTGGTCGGTGCCACGGCTCCTTGCCGTGCCTGCAGCACCAGAGTGGGGCTAGGAATGCTGGAAATGGTTTGCTACAGAATTCCCTAGTTGCTTTAGGATTTTCCTTTCTATTATATGGGAAAAGACAATTCTCGTGTGGAATAAACCTGTGTTTCCTGTGACCTCAAATGCTGAGACAAAAGGATTGTAGGATTAGGTGCCTGGCCTGTTACTGATGCAGGAGGAGCTGTCTGGTCAGGGTGCTGCCTGGTGAGGCTGGCACAGAGTCGGGAAAACCCAGCCCTGACTCTGCACTGAAACTTGCATTAAAGCCTTGGCACTGCTGTGTCAATGCAGGTGAAACATCAATAAATATGAAAGCAAGTCAAGGTTCAATGCTCTCGCTCTACTCACAAGATTAGGTGTCTGCATTCACTGCTTACTCATGTGTGTAGGAACAATGGGACCGAGGTCCCAATTTGTCCCTCTGACCTTTTGAAGTGAGGGGTTGAAATGAAGCGGCGCAGGGCGACAGTCTCGTTTCCTCTGCTGAAACTGAGAGGCAAAACTCCGCAGGTTGTTTCAGTCTGCAGGGCTGAAGGGGACACTCTCTGGGGGAAATATCACCTCTGGCTACCTGGCACTCCTACATCACTCTCTTTCTTGACTGAGGACTTCAAACAGGACAGGGTGGCCCCTGACATGAGGCCAACCTGCAGGTCCATGATGTGGTAAGGACATGGAATCAGAATGATTCAGGTTGGAAGGGACCTTTAAGCTCATCCAGTTCCAATCCCCTGCCATGGGCAGGGACAACTTCCACCAAACCAGGTTGCTCCAAGCCCTGTCCAACCCAGCCCTGAACACTTCCAGGGATCCTTGCTCCAGAGCAGCTGTGCATCTTCGCTAAGAATATAAAGAAATATCAGGAGATAACACAGCATTGCTATTTATTACCCTGCAATTAAACTCCTCACAGAGTTTCTATTATAAAACATTATTTTCAAGGGTTCAGAAGAAGGGAAAAATTTTCCACCAAAATGAAGCCTTGCTCACCAGACAGAGCTAGGCATGGTTGAAGTATCACTGCCAGTAAG
>NW_008239283.1:1204457-1217712 GCF_000691975.1 Corvus brachyrhynchos | reverse complement strand
TACAGCATCTCCTCTTTCCCTTTTATTGGTTTGGAGGATGACTCACTGTGATACTTGAAGCAATTTGCTATAACTGCACCATGCCTCAGTTTCCCCAGCAGCAAAGCCAAAAAATATTCCAATCTGCTGGTGCAAGGTGTGATGACACTGGTAAATATCTATGATACACTCTGGTAGGAGTGCAAGGCAGTCCTGTTCCTCGGCTGTTCCAAGGATGACCACCAGACCTATGCTCTTGGGAAGACCATGTCCACCCAACCACATGCAGTGCCTAAAGCCAAGCTGGGCTTTGGCTGAGCAGAAAGGAGGAGGAACTCGCATACAGAGAGATGATAACTGCAAAATTACAACCCTGCAGTGCTAGAAGAATACCCAAACACTTTCCATTGGGTCTCCCTGGGTTGTTTTTGATTCCTTCATGGGGTAATTTTAACAAGAAGTACCACATGCCCTCTTTTCATGCTGAAAAATGACATTTCAGCTTCCTGATGGTGTCAGAAGTGACAAAGGCGGGTGTGGGGAGGGGGATTAGCCTGTGCCTTTCACCCCTTTCAGGGAGAGGAGCTGCCCTCCCTGATCTCAGGGAAGCTGAGAACACATCTGTCTGCAAAGACAAGTCTTACCAGGCTTCGCGTCGTAACACCTTACCCAGAGTCCTCTTCCTGCTTCTTCCCAGAGCAGAGTTGAAAATCTCAGTATTGTCATAAGGTTTTATTATCACTTGCAAACCAGATTCTACTTCAGCAGATAAAGACACAATTGCATTCATTGACTCTGACACAAGGATATGCATGGTGATAAACATACAGATAGATGTACACACTTATACATGAATGAGATATGCTAATTAAAAATTGCAGTGGGCACTTTATTAAAAATTTATTGTACAATCTACATCTTCAAAACATTTTACATCAACAAATATTGTGGCTTGACTGTAGGAATCATAAGTGATTTATCTTTAAAAGACTGTATTTGCAACTGGATGCAAAGATTCTTGATGAACTGCCATTACATTTAAACTACTGGTTTTTATTGGAAGTATTTTGATTGTTATCTGTTTGTTCTCCATCCTTGAGAGAAATAAAACAAGTGTCTCGGCTTTCATTTTATCGGATAGATGGCACCATGTAGCATATTTCCCATGCTAGTTTGAATTACAGCTGTTTATCTTTCAGCTTTCTTTAAGATTAATTAAATGCAAATGTAACTCCACGAATCATGGGATTACCTGCCAGACCCCTTATTAATACCTTCACTTAAAAACCCCTGTGCCAGAGAGTCATTAATTTGCAATAAAAAAAAAAAAAAAAAGAGAGAAAGAGAAGTGCTCAAGCAGCCCTTTGCCTCCCAACAACCCGGAGATGGCTGCCCAATTAGTCCGGCAGCATTCGGATCCTCCTTTCAGGCCCTGTGGCCCTTTGAGGACACAATAAGGCTCCAATGATAACCTGGCAACCTAGGTAGAAACTCAGCCAAGTGTGAGCGTTTGAAGCTGCAGCTTGGCTGCCATCGTGTCGGCGAAAAGAAAGAATTCAGGCACCATGTCATCCAGTACAAAGGATAAAAACAGATTCAACCGGAAATTCAATGTGGCACCACATATGGGATACATGAGTGCGGTTACACAACAGGCCACATATTTTTTTTGAACAGTCTCCTGCATGTGATGCCGAGGACATGTGTAACCATCATAACGTCTCTAAGAATCTGTATTTAATTTGAGCTGGGGTGGTGGCAGGGATTGGAGATCTGAAGCCGCCACTAGCAGCCAGGCTCTGCTTCCTCTGCAGATTTTCTTTTCTCTCTGATCAGGTAAATATGGGCACACTCTGGAAACTTCCACAATTCTGCCTGAGGCTGCAAGTTTGTGACTTAGCCCCATCTGTCACAAATCTTCCCTCGGTTCTGCTGCGAGCAGAGACCTGAATTTACTGCCGAGCGCTGCCCAAGAAAACCCGGCCGTCTCGCCCTGCGAGGAAGCACAAGAGAGAAGCACACGGAACCGTGTTAGAGGCTGGGACACAAAATGCAGGAAGGATTTCAGGAGGGGTGGAAGCCAGTTGGTCAAAGAACATTTATGTGGTGCTATTTAAAAACGGGGTGAACTCAGTGGGGTTTTTTTAAGACAGGTGAGCTGGTCATCAGGCCCAGGTTATTGGCTCCCTCTGCTTTACTGGTGGTGTCAATGGACACGCCAAGGACTGGACACCCTCAGGGACCAACATGCCCTTCTCATCCTCAGACATGGCAGAACCACAAGCCAGCAGGAGCCGGGCCTAGTTCTGCTTGACCATCATCAGTCTGGGCCTTGCTTGAGAATTATCTCCTTTTTTTTGAGGAGTGATAACTCTGCAAAGGTCTGGACATTCATTTTTTCAAGGAGTAAAATTCCATCACTATCATTCCATCAACAGTTCCTAAATATGTGGAGATCAAAAGAAGCAAAGTTTTCACAAAAAGCAGCATCTTCCCATAAAGAACAAACAGCATAATGTCAGTAGCAGCACAGTATTTTTCATGAAATAATCAACTTGTTTCTAGGGTCTTAAGATCAGAACTGAAGCACTTAATATCTACTCTCCCATCATTAGACTTCAGAGCTAACCTTTCGAATTTAATAAGGAGTGTTCATCCATTCAGACTGGCTGTTTCAGGACAGTTGGAGTTCAAGCACACAGTATTGATTTAGTGTAGATTTTATGCACTTTTAAAAAAATCGCCTTAAGAAAATTAAGATTTAGAGACTAATTTTCCACACAAAACCTGAGATTTGGCAGGCAAGACTAGAATGATTTACAGAGCCAATTTGTATTGGGTCAGATCTACTCTGTGATCCAGCTCCTTCCCCCTGCAAGTGAGTAAGGGGGAAGAATCAAGGTGGAAAACAGTTTGCAGCAATTATTTTTGGAGTTCAATTTTCAAGCTTCCAACCACCTTTGGAAACCACCATCAAAAGATACCGCTGCTTTACATGAATTGAGTGCACTGTGAGGCCCAAGGCAGAGCCATTTAGTACACCTCAGCAGAGTAACAGTATTTCTGTGACCAAACTGGTCTGTTCTGCAGTTTCTTATATTGGACTTTTAAAACTCATCTCATTTTTACTGTCCTTAAACACAAACCATCAAATTTTGGATGCAAATCCATGCAGTACCTTGCATAGCATAGTTCAGAACACACTGACTGACTGTAACAGTAGGAAAATAGTTTAATGCTTTTTTTCTCAAGGTAATTTCAATAAACTGTACTGAAAAAAAAAGAGAGTTCTCATGTTTTTTGCAACTTTTCTTCTTATTTCCTTTGACCCATTTCTCCATCTACTGTTTCGAAGTGGCTGTGGCTCATCTGCCAGTTTTCATTTGCTGTCTAAAACTCCCCTGGAAGCTATCTAATACTGTCAGAATGAGAAGTTCCAAGTCCTGGTGTTTATGCTGAAAGTTGCCCCCATAAATGCTTTAGTCCTACTCTGCAAGTGCTGTGAGCTACAGGCCAACATTTGGGGACATGGTGATCATGGAAATGTTGGATTGATGGCTGGACTCAGTGATCTTAAGGGTCTTTGCCAACCTAAGTATTTCTATGATTCTGTGATTTTCAGAGAGCTGGAGTCTCCTGGATATTTACCTGAGAGCCAAGAGCAAGGCAAGCCCAGGGAGAAGTGCAGGTGCAGGCCACTACACATCTACAAATATATCCATTTATCTATGTCTGGATCCCAAAATTAGGCAATTCCAACAGCCTTTCTCCCAGTTCACTTCTTCCACGCTGAGGACCCATGTTAGCCAGGCCAAGCTCCCTCTACCACAGTTGCTTGAAGACCTAAGGTTGACCCAAAATGCTTAAATTGCGTCCCACAGTCCAGCAGACCTTCCCACCTGTGCAAACTCCTAAACTAGAGAGGGATTTCACCTGTATCAGCCATACACAGTGAATGGAAAGCATCAAGACTCGAGTCTGACCTGGATGTGATCCTGAGAAACTTAATCCAAGTTTGAAGTCAGATCCTACTTTGAAACTGGCCCTGCTTTGAGCAGAGCCTGGGCTGGTGACCTCCAGAGGCACCTTCCTCAACTAGTCTGTGATTCTGTGTTCCAAGTAAGTAATGGAAGTTTTCTTTCACATAAAAAATCCTTATGCTTTACACATTTTACTTAGGATCATGTGCCTAAGCACTGGAACAGAGATGGGAGAGCATGGACACAGCACACTGCACTCCAGAGCTCCCAGGCCACTATAACCTCCCCACACAGACTCTGAGAAGCAGATCGAGACCACAGGCTCTGAGAAGCAGATCTAAACCACCTCTGAAACCATTTTAAATCACGTTCACTGGAAACTGAGCAGCTCAAGAGGCAAATACAAGTCTCTCACTTGTGTTTCTAACCTCCTTCTGACCTGTACCTAATGCTAGCCAGGTAAAAACAGAAATTCAATACAATTCCTTCTTTTTTAACTCTGCAAACATGCTCTGCTAATGAACAGAAAGCCAGCAGGATGAATGGAAATATGTGCACTATTTGCATACCCTATAAAGCTCTGAATTAACTTTATCAGCCCGGGACAAAAGATCTGGAGAACACTGTAAGCAAACATCTGCTCAATATACATTCACCATTAAAAAGTAAACAGTGGGATTGGCTCCATAAGGAACAGGTTGGAAATTATCAGAGTACTACACATCACATAAACTGATGGCACGGCCTAGAATTCTCTAAAGCAATGATCACACCAGCACAAAAACAGCTCTCAAGCATCAGAATGGCTTGAATGATGAGAGATTAGAATATAAACATGGAATAACATTCTCAGGGAGAGACTGAAAAGACTGGGATACTATAAATGTTTGACAAATGTTTATAAAATAATGGATGCTACAGTAAAGATGGATGGGGGAGCTCCTGCTTCCAGGCGACCAACTCCAGGACAAGGAGACACTCAACACAACTGAAGGTGAGGAAAACCTGAGCTAATTAAGGAAATTAATTAAACACCATCATGAACACATTGCACAATCATGGAATAAGACTGGGATACTATAAATGTTTGACAAATGTTTATAAAATAATGGATGCTACAGTAAAGATGGATGGGGGAGCTCCTGCTTCCAGGCGACCAACTCCAGGACAAGGAGACACTCAACACAACTGAAGGTGAGGAAAACCTGAGCTAATTAAGGAAATTAATTAAACACCATCATGAACACATTGCACAATCATGGAATAGTGTGGCTTGGGCTGGGACACCTTCCACTAGACCAGGCTGCTTATGGAAAAATGAATTTCCCATGGAGTTTTGCTGGTGATTGGGTAAGGATAAAGACAGAGGCACCATCCCCAGCTCTCACATGGCCTGTACAGGAACTGTGAAAAAAAGGGCTGAGTGGCTGATGGGACATCTGGCACCAGGCTCCCCTGCATCCTCATGTGCCCAGTGCCCTGTATCCTTACACTGAGAATGCCTCCTGCTGCTTCCCTGGCTTTGCCTAAATATGAAAGCTGGACCAGAAGCTGGTTTCCCTTCTACATGTTTCCCTGAAATACCCAAGGTACTGCTTTATCTCAAATCAGAGAAAAAAGAAAAGGAAAGAAAAATAAAAAAAGAAAGTTTTGTTAGAACTGCCCTATACAGCCAAATCCTGAGACTGGAAACAATTCAGATGTCTACGGTCTAACTGGGAACTTAATTTGATTTTACAGCAGTTTAATCCCTTTGAATTCAGCAGACTTCCTTCTACAGTGGTGTAAGAAAGAAAAAAATCATGCCATGTGTCTTTTCATAGGCAGGTGAGCTTCTGTAGTGTGATGGAAATGAGAAGATGAATGTCAGAAAGTGGGCCAAATTCTTTTCTCCGTTAAACAAGCGTGAGTGAGAGTAGGATTTTTCTGTAGGAACTGAAGCTGACAGCATGTCAACCAGCACTCATTCAGCTGGGAGGGCTGGGAGAGATTATTTAAAGTTGTCAGCTCCTTCCATGCCTGGCTTTTGGCAACTCTTCTTGTCCCTTTCCACTGTATACTCTTTATACATGCTGTTTTAAATTAAGAAACTCAAGTGAGGAAACTGCAAGGTAAACTTAAAAAAAATAATGCAGAAACAAATGCTTTGCCCTATTTTATTTTAACTTTAAATCTACTAGATGGGGCACTGAAAGGTCCTGTGGTGTGCCCTGACCAATGCCCTGTTGTTGTTACTTGCTTCATTCCGGTGCTTACTTTGGCAACCAAAACCACACAGAACTAGAGTTTGATTCCATAAAACTGGAACAGAACAAATAATTGATAACAAATGAGATTTGCTTTCCTCTCATCTCAATCTTCTGCTAATAACTGGCAGAAGGCAAGGTTGAAATGCAAACGAGCCAGCCCTGAGTGCTGTGTGAATACTCAGGGTGAGCAATACATCATTTGGAAAGGTTTTCATAGGTGCTTACATTATGGACATTTTTAAAAGTCTGCCAGCATGAATCTGCTCCGTGGAGTTAAGCTGCTACAGTTTAATGCCTTGGTCTGTGCATTTTCACAGGGATGTTCCCTATGTCCAGTCCCTAAGCCCACTGCCCCGCTGCCATTTATCTTCTTCCTGCCCCTAATCTTGTCAGCACAAGCATTGAGGACATCTGAAGGAATAAACTGCCTGTTTAATTAGCCACTATCTAATTATTATAGATATCCTGAGTAATAAAATCCCAACAATATGTAAAAGGATAAACCAAGGTTGTTACTTCCCAACTTGTGGAGCAGAATCCCCACCAGCAGAGAAAAGCACTATTTGCTTTTAAAGCATTTTTACTTCCAAAATTTCACAGATACTTGATAAACTTGATGCAGAGAGTAAGGCAGGATGGTTTCAGAAACACAAGGAGCTGGTTAGCATTGACTCTTGTGCTGGGATCCCTTTTCTAGGCCACTAAAGCAGAGATAATATTATAGTGATCAGAAAAAAAAGTGAAAATACGGTGCAAGTGCTGCGTAGCCTTCAGGATTTCAGCCTTTTCAGCTTCCTTACACAGCAGCATCACTCCAGCTATAATGACATTAACAGCACAGCTCTAAGCTAGCACTTTCCAGGAGGTTTTGTGGATGGTCCACTGTGAAGGAAGACCAGGTGTACGTGGGTGTAGGCACAAAAGGACAACTCTAACAGTATTCTCCGAGCTGATCCAAAGCCTATTAAAGACAACAGGGATCTTTCCTCTGCTGCTCACAGGTGCTGGATTAGGCTCTGCTTTCCTCATTTTAAAACAATCCCCCACTCAGCTCCATTGCTACCTGTTGCAGAGGTTCAGCTCTGACACTCAGAAGATCTGAATGGGACTGCAAACCCCATGCATGAGGGGCAGGATAAACACCTTCAGCTTCTGCCTACAAATCACCCTAAGGAATTCTTTTAAAAAGAGAAAAAATCCTTCAAGCAAATCAGCATTTTGCCTACGGGGCTTGTGCACACATTTTCGACCTGTACTATTTTATATCAGTATCTTTTGCACACCTTGGCTCTGATGGAGATGAGAATCCATACGTTGGGAGAAAATCCCTGTGAATGCAACCATTAGCTGAGCTTGAAGCATTGGAAAACACCCAGGTAAACGTTTAAGAACTGTTTTCCCTTTGAAGCCCCCATGCCTAACTCTACGATACTATTGACTCAAGAAGTAATGCTGAACACTGGAAGTGTTCAGTCAGCATTTTAAACTATTATGAGCTACCTTCTGAACCATTGCCAAGTTAATAGACAATGAAAGATAATGAGCTTGAAATTGGGTGTTAAATTGCATTTTTGGTTCTCTCCTTTTTTTTTTTTTCTTGAGGTTTAACTGTTTCCTGAAGAAACAACATCATCTTTGATGTATCATTATGTAAATGCCTATTTTTAGGTCACAAAAAAAGTCAAGGCTTGGGCTAAGCCCTCGCTGCTCCTGCTATGTGCGTGCAGAAAGGGGAAGAGAGGCAGACAAGACAGCAAGACCCAACACTTTCTGGTCCTCAGAGGGAGGGAGAGAGGTGGAGGCATGAGGTTGTGTGTGTTGGCAGCATGAGACTCCAAATTAAGGAGGAGATTACCCGACTTGCTCATTAACAGTGTGGCTGGACGGCGACAGCCAGGGAACGCTCCAAGAACCGCATTTGTGTCGCACGGGTTAACACGAGGAGTATTTCCATGCACCCCCAAGCCTTTAAGGACTTTCAGCTGAATTCAGGGGTTTTCATGAGCTGAAACACCTCTGTCGTGCAGCGGTGATGTGTATCCAACCTGCCCACGGCAGAGCCAGGACAGTAAAAGTCAAAAACTGCTGTAAATGTACAAATCAGCATGCAGAAAACAGCAGCATTGAGTAGTAACAGCTCTTCACTGGAATAATGTAACATTTAGTGCTTCATCCACATTCAAATTTAAAAAAAAAAATTGTGACTCCCATCAGTGTAAATACACCACTTAAAACCATGGAAGTCGCTCTAGCATCGAACACTTGAGCAAAACTTGAATGGAGAGTTTGCCACTGAACCTGGACTTTCTCTACAGAAATAACTGCAAAGAAGGGGACATGAAAAATACCAGTAAATTATGCTCCCAATAAACTTTAATGCTCAACACACCTTATAAAGCAAAGAATTAAAATAATTGTAATTATGAAAAGCACTCAAATTACTCCAGAAGCCAAAGAAGTCTTACCTGATACCTGTCACCTGCATTTTTTGAAGATTAAATTAGGATAGGAAGGCAGGCTTATCCTCATTAGTATAATTGTAGGATCTTTCTTTTATTTTCCTTTTAAACTAATGAGTTGCATTAATCCAGGTTCATTTTTATAAGCCTCTTGGGTCCAAATGTAAAGGACAGTCATTTTAGAAAACAATAAATTAAAAAAAAGCATGTAGCATGCATTAAGTGCACGTATTTCATAAGACCTAGGTTAATACAACTGGCATCTAGTTTAATTAATCCTTGTTAGTGTAACGACTAATATCCCTCCCTAGCATGTTTCCTTTAAACATTAGTATGTTAATTAAATGTTGTTTTTTAAGGGGTTTTTTTTCTCCCTTTGTACTTCAATATGGCATTATATCATCTAAAACTATTCCAAACAACTACCTTATAGAGATGTTTCCTTACAATATCTGGTCTCTTGCAGAAATTCTGAAGCCTTTTAAAAAGCTGTTCAGGTGTAGAATACAGATATTCAGCTGCAGGAAAAACAGATACATTTTTAATGAAACAAAAACCTCAAAGCACACACTCGATATTAGTCACTTTACTAATTAAAAATGCATATTGCTCTGTGCCGCCTCGTGTTTTACATTATTTAAGCATGATTTTATAAGGTTACCTCAGCTCACAAGGATGTTTAATGCTAAATAAGACTGTGTAGTTGTGCTGTTTAGACATCTCCTTTGGGTGATTAAAATACATTATTCTAATGTAACACAATGCATATGTGATACATTTAGTGATGAGATTTTTCAAAGAACCGGTACTACATTAGTGTGTATCCTGTACTGCAGTTGCATACTATTAAGTATTAAATTGTTTAAATAATTTGGTGTGATTTTCAGGCCTGGATTTTTTTTTTTTTTTCCCCTCTTCTGTGTATCAAAAAATAAAAATCTGCAAACCATTGCAGCATCACTGACCTTTTAACAAAAATCTATCATTATGGGATGTGTATGCTAACAATGAAGAATGCTATTTCAAAACTTGCTTTTGTGTTATCTTAAAAGAACAGATGGCAAATATAAACTTCGTCTAATGTATTAAAACACATAAAATTTGCCTTAACACTAACATGTTGGCTTGCCAAATAAACAATTGCTTTCACTCAAGCTTATTCCCAAACTTTGGATTTTAGCAGGAATCACGTTATTACGTTTCAGCAGAAGGAATAGGCAACAAAGCAGCTACCTGGGAATATCTCTGGGTACACCAAGGCTTTGGGACACAGCGGGTAACAGCCACAATGCACAGCCTCGATCCTGAGGATTAGAAATCACAAATACACAAAAATAGATGTTAGTCAGCCAAAAAACTTATTTCCGTGCAAGAGCCTTGAGGTTGCCTGCATGCAGCAAGAGGGAAAACATTTTTTTTTTTTCTTCAGCAGCATAATCCTTCTAAATGCCAAAGTTGCTCTTTTTAAAGAAAATTTTATTGATCATATGAATTACATAGAACAGAACAGCGAGCATATGTTTTGTTCGCTGAATAAATCAAAGCGCAGCTCTGCATTTTTTTGTTTTTTAAATACTGTTTAACACATTTTATAATCAGCAGACAGACACATGTAACAACATGGTGAAGTATGGACGGCTTTGCTTAATAATGCTGCTGGAAAACAAGGGGCACGTTGGCTACACCAGGGCGTGCTCGCAGACACACACACCACCCTCACCTGGCACAGCAGATATTCCCCTCAGACTTCCCGACTCCAAAGGTTACAGCTAAATATAGCCCAGGAACAACTTGCAGCATGCTCCAGGCTGGGATATTTCAGCTTACTCACATGCTTTGGATAATTTCCTTTATTTTTCGGGACATAAACTGTTGTATTTTTTAATAACCGCCGATGAAATTCCTTTGCCAAAGCGCGCGAAGCTTTGTACTCGTGTTTTTTTTCCAAGGAACATTTTACATATCTCCCATAACATCAAACCCAAATATTTTAGAATTGCACCGCTGTGGCACAAAGTTTTCCAGTAGCAGAGCTGTCCCCCTTGGAGTTCACATTTTAACAGCTGAACGGGTTAAAGGCATCCAGGTTTCAGTTTATTTTTTTCGCATAATGACCATTGATCTGACACAACGTCCCTCCAAAGATACAACTGTAATTTCTGTTGGCCAGAAATTACACAGTGAAATTCAAAACACTTCTTAAAATATGTTTATTTTATGAGAGGCTTTGAATTTCCTCCAACATGTTGACCATACGAGGACTTTATTTTTAACTTCAGTTTCCCTCATTCCCCAGAATAAAAAAAAAATCTGAAATCTTGTCAACGTTCACCTTTTCTATTTTCAGTGACAACCCAAATGCTTTTGCTACTTTCACGTGAATGTCAGGTTTGGTACTTTATTACAGGTACCCTGGAAGGACTCTGTTTCCTTTAGATCTACTCAATTTTAAACAGGAAAAAAAAAGAAAATAAAGAATAACATATTCAGCTTTCATGCTAGAAAACTATGCATATCCACAAACCCCAAAGACACATTTCTCTGCAAATGCTTTTGCTAAGAAATGACTGCTGGTTTTTTTTTCATAAACTTTTAAAATTTGTAATTTATGGTTTTTTTTTTTAAATAACATATGCACTTCAGATTGCATTTTAAACATTAACAACAATTTCAAAGTGTACATCGTCTAGCACTATATTTTTTACCAAAGGGAAATGTTTCTGATGTGTGATTTAATTGATGATTTCAGTTCTTAAATATTGTGTCATATGTCAAAGCAAATAGATTTTTAAAGTTTTCTTTAATCTAGGAGGAAAAAAAAAAGAGTGAAACTGTGGACATTTCAGTAATAGCTCAGATCACTAAGTTATGTTAAAATATTTGCTTTTTAATCATATCGTCTGCATGGAAAAAAAAAAAAAAAAAAAGAAGAACAGCTCCCTAAAACAAAACTGCAGGCCAAGATGGGATCTGAGTCATCGTTTGAGTATGAAATTTCCCCTTACGAAAAACCTCTACCAGGATCATGAATTAGTAAAATCAGAATTTAATGCCTCCACGGTTTGCTGGATAAAAGTTAAAAATCTGTAATTCTTTCATTTGCAAATGATCTTATTTGCATACTCCTTCGCTACCTCTCCACACCGAAGTTTAGGTGTATTTTCTGACCGGTCCCTACTAGGAGTAGTAAGTTTTACTACAAACCTTACACCTTCCAGTGGTCAAGAGCTAAACACCAAATCAAACTGGGCAGAGCTCACACTGACACAGACTTTGGCATGAGGATGCACAGGGAATCCTTTAATTTCAAAGCATTTCTGTGCTTTCCCAGAAAAGTATCATATCATAACAATAATACAATTACTCCTCATTTCAATCCTTAAGCACTACTAGCTAAATAATAAATAAGAGTTCCGATTGATCTATTGTTAAAATGGCTAGTAAATGGTCTTTTTATTCCAATTAACAAATCATCTGCTAAATCTATGAATCTTAATATTCAGGTCTATTCACTTCAATTCATACAATTTATCTGCAAATAGTTGTTGGGCTTTTGATTCTAAATATAATTAGCTGATAATTTTGCTTGGCTGAATTACTTTTCTGGAGGGCCTGCTAAGGCTCTCAGTCGCATTATCTAGCAATAATGAATCTGATAGGTGAAATTTTTTACTGTAATGAGGATGAGACACAGTTGTGACACCTGAGTCTAGTAATAACAGAAGACTGCTAATTATCAACAGCACTTTTTTGTGTGATGCACAGAGAAAAAAAAATCCCTCATTATTAAAAAATAAAAAGTTACAATTATAAGTGACACCGGAGGAGAGTAAATAAAATGGAGTGATTAAAACATTGCTGCTTTAAGGGTGTTTTTAATTAAGTGGAAATGCTAATGTTGTCATACTTAGCAGATGGGATTAAAATTAGTTATTGTAAGTAACTCATATTTTATGTTATGGTTTCCACAGCATGTCTACAAGATCTAAGAAAGTGATACATTCCATAAGACATTTAAAAAATGAAATTCTCATAGTCTTTACAGCTCATAATAATGAACATCATGAATAAACTATTGAAAAAAAAAATCCTGCCAAGGCTTTTACCATGGTGACTTAACTCGCATGGAATGCAACCATAATGTACTGGGCTGCTGGAATCACACTGTTGGTCTGCTTTTGTCTTTTGCTGATTGCTGCATTTCTGATTTCCTTCACACTCAACAATAACAGAAGTTTGGTGCTTGGGCAGGAATCCAACATCAAGTGTGGTGTCAAGAAGGTACAGCTTTGGTGCAAGGGAAGATGATGACCACCCACCAAGGTGATGTTCTAAACGAAAGCACAGGATGCATCATGTAACTGCAGATAAAAACCTAATTGCACACTTTCTCCTACTTTATTTGTGTAAAATTTTCCATCTGCTACATCTAAAGATGTCTAAACTGTTAGTATCAAACCTGCATTCAGCTGCCAGCTGTGCACATTAAGGATTGCAAAACACTAAGTAAATGAGGCAGCATAAAACCGAGTAGTACTGGTCCATCTGCCCAGTACTAGTAGGGACCCCCATACCTGGTCCTTTTAAA
>NW_008239283.1:1186957-1199457 GCF_000691975.1 Corvus brachyrhynchos | reverse complement strand
GAACTAAGTGTTTTCACCTGCTAAAATCTCAGTCTGGATTTCAGATGAGTGACCTTGACCCGAAAGATTTTGTTTTCTATCCGAACCATCCAATCACTCACACCTATCTATTTAAATAAATACAGAAGTATTACTGAACCTCAAGTCATAAATAAGGTCTTGCTCTGCCAAGCAAAATAAAAAATGCTTACTATCTTTAATAACTTTAATTTCACAATGTATCAATATTATTTAGTTTCACAACTAGGAAGATTTTAAGCACATTCTTGCCACTAAGATAAAAAAATACATAAATGAAAACTACTTCTGTAAGTATCTACTTTATGGTATCTTTTTATAAAGAAAAAAAGGAAAGGTACCTGGAATTTCACTGAAAGTCTCTCCAAGGACGGACACATAGAAAGGCAGGTCTTGCTCTTTCAGCTTCATCAGGACTTTAAAGAAAGTTTCAGGATCTTTGTCATGTTCCCTTAAAACAAACAGAACTTATCTCAGCATCATTTACATTTACTTGTGAAATTGTGGGAGTTTTTTTATTTATCAGAATGGTATGGCTCTTAAATTGTGCTTCTGGGGACTAAATGTATTCAAATAATTTCTCTCTTTGCTTATGGCTAAACATTTTCCTCGACACAGCACCGGGATCAAAACTCAGTTTCATCAGATTCTTCTCTCTTTCTTCCCTGTCTTCAAACAATGTGTTTACTCTTCAAATTATCAACTCTGAAAGTGAGAAGGACTGAGCACCCACCTGAAGGCAAAATCCTGTTAAAAAATGGGTAGGAAAAAAAGATTTTGGGGTGTTTTTTTTCCCTGTCCAAAAAATATGTATATGACTTCCATTACAGTTAATCTTTTTTTTTTTTTTTTTAGGAGAAACAGGTTAATAAAAAACTTATCCTAAACCTACAGAATTTCTCAAACTGGAATTTTACGAATCCATGCTATACTCACGAAAAGCTTCCAAACCATTCAGTGCTTCAGGTAAAGAAAAGAACAAACTCCCGCAAGGCATTTTGTACCTTTAGAGTTTTAAGGAGTTAACTGAAAATTAAGACAGAATATAAGAAACTTGTACTTATTTATAATTTCAGGTGAAGATAACACTAAAGGTTTGTATGGGTATGAGGTATGACACTCACTGACATGAAATGCAAGTTAGGCTATCTAAAAATAAACTAAACCCCCAATTTTGAAAAGGTATCACAAATGATCTAAAAGTCCCAAATTCCTTAAGTTTTATTAAAAATTGAATAATTTCCCCACTCTAAGGTGAATATTGTATCTTGCATTTAATTACTCTGCTTTAAATTATTGTATTCTAACAGATGTGCACCATATGCCTTTAAAATATTTTGGTTTTATTTATTATTTAGAAAATTCCACCGTTTTCCTTCCTGTATTAAGGGAAAAATCTATATCTCAGCTGTCCTGGTGTCTTTCTTCACAGAGTAATTTTGTAGAATGAAATCTGTACGTCTCTCACACAACTATATGAAAGATTAATAATTATATCATTCAGGAAATCTGAAGCCAAATGACATCTGCAGCTCTACATGTGTTAATTTCTCATTCAGTCAATATTTTTGGTTTAGGGAATTAAAATAAATTAATCTTATAATTAATGTGACTTCCCTAGGCTAAGAAACCTCCAAGAATGAGTCTTCAGAATTCGTTGCATTTTCTTAAAATAAAGCCAGACAAGAATCACTTTAAGAAGTCCTCCATCCTCCCAATTTGTTTTGTTCCCAATAATAAGGAGGAATGCAACTGCATAAGCCTCGTAACTTGTTTCACATCTGTGAACCAGGAGTTTCCACGGCGATTCCAGTAACCGAAGTGGATGCGAGCACTGGTTTGCAGAGTGGATCCCAGATCCCAGATCTTTGCCTATTAGTTTGCTGCATCCTCACACTTAAAAGAGCCACCTGTTTCTGGTAGGTAACTTCTGTGCAGAAACTTTTGCCAGTATTTAGTTCCCTCCAAATGCCCAGCTCAAAGAGCCAACATGGGATTGCACGGATTCGGATTTGGCTGGAAGAGAACATCCCCATTATGAATGCTCGCAAGGAAAACTGCTACAATGCTGGGAGTTGGTGTAATTCATGACAGAATTTCCCCTGAGCCTCAGTTTCCCCTGGACAGGCTTTTGTGGGTGCTTTGTAAGTGATGCCACGAGCCCACCCTGGCTCAGCTCATCCCGACGGACCGGCGCATCCCCGCGCGCGGAGCCGGCAGACTCGACAGCCACGACGCTGACAGGGATCTTTCCAAGCTCTTCACAGCCCCGCTATCAGCTTCACAGTCACAAAAAGTCCTTCCAGCAAAGGATATGCTTTCCCTCTCGCTTTCCAGAAGAGACCAGGGGTCCCAGAGGCAGCCAAAAGTGGAGGAGGCTGTTGGAGCCACATTGTCAAGGAGCTGGCAGGAGAACACGGAGCCTTACAGCTCGGCGAAGCCACATAAGCTGCACATATTTAGGAAAACTGATAGGAATTGGAAGTTGCAGCTTTGTTTAATAGGTGGGGAAGAACAGAAGGAAAATTTGGCACCCAGAAGGAATGCTGAAAGGGGAAACGTTTCCTCTGCACTGGAGCCTCTCTTGCGGGTTTTCTGCTGTAGGTGAACCTCCTTCCATCCTCCCGTATAAAATGTTTCCCTTTTAGGTGATACTCCCAGATTTTAATGACATGTTTTTTGAACCTTGTAGCTTTTCTATTTGGGAGCTCATCTTAATTGATTTTTTCAGTTCCTGTGACTTCTCCACACCACAGCCATTTTATTTTCAGTTAAGACCTCCAGAAACCTTCTGGCCCATGCACCTAGAGACTGCAGTGTATTATTATTCTTGCAGGATACTAAAGGTATTAGCTGCTCCTGGTAGAAAGAAATAAATAGTAAAAGACCACCCCTTTGCTGCACCAAAAAGGAGAGAGCTCTGTTTCTTGGCTGACATGGAGAAAATCATATACAATCCAGTCTGCCTTACTCAGCAACAACTGCTAAACACACCAGATTGCCATAGCAGTGATCGTGGAAAAAGATGAACACAATATGGAATGTCTGTTCTGTAAAGATCTGCTCAAAATGATGTGCACTTTTGGCTGCATCTGTTGCATTTTTGAGCTTTATTAAACAGTATTAATTATATATACTCCATTTCCTGAAGAAGAACTGCAAAACAGTATAAAAGCCTGATATTAAAATGCAAACTTTTCTTTTAAGATATTATGTTTGGGGAAAAATCAAGCTAATGTGACTCCAGGGTCTGGCTTTGTTGTTTAGTTGAGATATTTGAAATGCTTTTGTATTTTCACTTGATTTGATATGCATCTGGTAAAGGAAAAGTAAGAACTGGGCATGATATGAAGATGCTCTCAATTTCATCCTAAGAACATGAAAACATCAGAATGACCAAACTCCAGCTGTAATGCCACAAAACAGGCACAGACACCACACCTACACTCAGATTCGAGAGCTCTGCCTTGGAGACATTCAATCTCCATATTCAAATATTACACAGCTACATTTTTTTACCAAGGATTTTTTATTATTGAGTCTAACCCACATTTTTAGACAGACATCTGAAGTCTCTCTTAAGAATTGGCTGAGGTTTAGTGACCTAGGTAGGGGGATGCGGCCCAGGGTACATCCTGATTTAGCGACTTCCCTTTGTAACCTGATATAAAACCTTGAGGAATGTCCCTGACTGGGAAATGGGAGCATGGTGGGAGTCTCTGCCTTAGATTTCCTGCTCATAAAATGGGTGTGAC
This sequence comes from Corvus brachyrhynchos, assembly GCF_000691975.1. Taxonomy (NCBI): domain Eukaryota; kingdom Metazoa; phylum Chordata; class Aves; order Passeriformes; family Corvidae; genus Corvus; species Corvus brachyrhynchos. The sequence continues at coordinate 1,195,684 of NW_008239283.1, read as the reverse complement.
GATATTATTTTTTCACCACAGAAGGATGCTGTCAGGATTAACTGATGGCTTGACATCCCACTTTCAGCCTAAATGATTTCAAAAAGCAACTTCATAGGACTACGATGATGCTCCTCCATACAATCAATGGCAACATTCTCCAAAACACCCTCCTGCTCTTCAGGGGTTTTGGGAATTCAGCCTGAGCCCTCAAGCCTTACCCATTCCTGGGACTGGAGGCAGAGGATTTGGAGACCACCTAAACAGGAGTTGTTCTCACTCACATCCCTGACAAGTGATGTGAAACACATTATTAAAAAAAAAAAAAAGAAATAGCAGAATTTGGCCCTTACATTATTCAATGAATATTCATCTCTTGAATTTGGGTGAAATTCAGTAGGAGACCCATATGGTCTTCTCTGACTTTAGTTTAATTTTTTAAGTATATGTAAACTTATCCTACATGGTGATAATGGCAGTTATTTAGGATTTGGAGGAAGGTACATCTAGCAATGCAATTAGAAAGTGGAAGAGTTGTGGAAAAGCAGCAGGACTTGCTCAAAGGGGGAAAATAAATGCAATCTATTAAAAAATATATTTAAAAATATATTAAAACCTGGGGTTAATGCATTTATCAGTTACAAAAAAGTGCAAAAGCAGGGGAGAAAGTCTTAATATTTGAGAAAATATTGCATAAAGGCCATGTAATGCTTGTGAAAGCCACAGCCCTGTGGTGGCATCTCCGTGAACGACAGACTCATTTAGGCTGGAAAGGACTTTGAAGACCATCAAGTCGCACCATTAAGGTGCTACACATTCTGAAAGGGTTACAAATAAGCCGAGCTAAAAGCAATATTAAAAGGGTTGACCTTAATCTTCTTAGGACACTTAGCATGGGAGATTTCCAGTGGGAGAGAATCCCAAATTGTGAGGGCATGCAGTAATATTTCACTTTGTACAGAGCCTTAAATCCAATCACACTGGCTGCATCCCCTTCTGCCTCCCCATTCCCCAAAATCACCTGCACGTCAGATGGGCAAAGGTGGGAAATGGCACAAAATCCTCAGAAGTTGAAGCAGCACTTTATTTTATATTTTTAAAAATTTGTTAGGACACATAGCAAGAGGTAAAAGATGGATTTCTGCCTGTCTACAATGATTGCTAGAAAATAGCTGTTAAAATAGGCCACTGAAGAATCACTCTATTGATGAAGCTGGGCAGCAATCCGGGAGATCAAGGACTGGTGAGCCAAGAGACATCCTGGGAGAAAAGAAGAGGACAGGGAAAAGGCATGGAAAAGGCATGGCTGGAGCAGAGCATGGAGAACGTGTGAGGGGCTGGGCAAGTCCATGCGCAAACAATCAGTAATTAAAAATAAAGGAAATGATGTTTCCAAGACACAGACCTTGATGTGGGTGACTGAGTTTTGGGAAAGTGAAAAAATGAGTGAGTTTGGCAGCAAACAGGACAGACACAACAGGCAAAGCAATTCAAAGGGGAGAAGAACTACAAGAAGAGAAAAAAATATAAAAAATATAAATATTTCTGGTGAAAACTAAAAAAAGTATGGCATATCCAAACCCAGGGAGGAAAACATAAATACAGGGTAAATAGAAGACCTACACACACCCTACAGAACTAAAACCAAGGCTCCACTTCATCCAAACCTAATCTAAGGAATAATATCAGGGATTTTTTTCACTCCATTATACTGTGCACTGTATTACACTTTGATATTTCACATTAAACTTTGAGCTCAGAAAAATTTGAATACAGGTTTATTATAATCAAATAATGTAAGATTATTGTTTTGTGGCTACACTTCTACTTTATTTAATGTTAAATAAAGTAGAAGAGTAGCCACAAAAGATAAACCTGGACTTCAAAACAGAGAAGTGCAGAATTCTGGTCTTTTCCTGACACTGATTTCCCACAAGACAGCTCTGCCCAGGTTTCCCCGTCTGCAAGATATGGTCTTAGAGGAGTTTTCATTTACAGAAATATGGTGAGAATCACAGTCAGTAAATACTTGAGGAGAATAATATTCTTCTTAAAGTAAGAGGACTCATGTTACAAGCCTATTCAATATATCAAATGAAATACATTCTAGTAATTATTTTCACAGAGGACAGAAGACTTTCCTAAATCAAATACATTTTCTATGTTCAGATTAGGAGGGGAAAAAAAAGGAGGACAAAAAAAAATTAAAATTCTAATATCAAATTCTGGTAACAATGTTCATGATAACTGCAAAAGAGGAAATATTACTGCCAGGAAAGTGCAATTAGAAAAGAAACAGGGAAAAAAGAAGTAACTATGAAAATGCAAACATGAAGCAAAAGTTAATTGCTTTCCATTTATTAAATTTATCACAGTATTTTTCCATCTTTTTATATTTCCAGGATGAGGTTGAGGTAGACTGTAAATATGTAGTTAAATCCAGTGAGTTTTCTTTTTCAGCTGATCTGCTCTACAAAATATCTTTGCTGTAATTGTGCCTCTAAACATTGCCTGGCATCATCAGCATCAAAAGTTACCACAATATCTAATACCCCCTCAGTTCACAGAAAATGGAGTCAAGTAGAAGAAAATGTTTCTGCGTGAAGAAGGACCCTACAGAATAAATTTTAACTGGAAATTTGTAGGTCCTATAAGCAAAAAAGGGTCCTGATCCTTGCCTGTGCTTTCAGAACACCTCTGCAAGCCAAGGAATTAAAAAATGGCACTGGAGAGGCAAAAAGCAGCCAAATAGTACTGGCAAATACAGTGTTTTATTTTCTATTAGAGCCCATGACGTATTTACTGTGAGGAGTGTGTATTTTACCCTCTGATTTGTTCAAATTGCTGGCCTGAGAAAAATGGGTGGCATTTTGCTTTCGCTGGAAAAGCATTTTCTCCTATCTCCTGTTATCTACAAGAGATTCATAAAAAAGAAACAAGAAAGAACCTTGGGAGTTTATTGTTTAGATTCTTCTTCTCCCCTCACAACTCGTGAAGAAAAAACTCAAAATAAATTATTGCACGTCCCCTAACCAAAGAAACCTCAGGATCAGCATCAGTCATGGAGCCTTCTGCTTATTTCCTAAAGGGAGATTAAGCTCTGAAGACAAAGACCAGCATTTGGTCTCAGTTACCTTGGTGTAAAAATCAATGCACTTTCATTCCAGTGCCTTTCATTTCTGTTACTCCAGCTTGGCCAGCCTGGCTGTTCCCAAGTAGAGGATTCAGATAGAAAACAAAAACCATTTTATTTCAATTTGCAACAAAACCCTGTAACTGCTATCCCAAAGAGTTTATTTAAAAAAAAAAAAAAAACAAACAACTTCCTTTAGTGTTCCAAAGGTAACATAAGAAAAGGTCTTTCTGTTGTTGGGATGACATAAAATATCTGAGTGACACTGACAGCCCTGCTAACCATACACAACATATCCTACTGCAATTCAACTATAAAATACTGTAAAAAAGTAATGTATGGCAAACATAAGATGGTTATGAATACAGTAATAAGTAGATAACAGTCTACTCAAGTGGTTCCTTGAAAGAACAGAAAAGGTATATAAATTCATATATAAATTACTACACAAAAACTGTTTTACTACAGATTTTCCTGGGAATGGTGACCCCACCATACAAGACCCTGTGGCCCCTCTCTGATTTCCATGATGGATCCATTGCAACTACTTAAAACTCCACCAGATGCCCTGCTTGGGTCAGAAAGTGCATCCTGGTCTTTACTGAGTAATACCCCAAGAGGAATTAGCTCAGGTGCCCGAGATAACTCATCCTTTTGGGATCTCCAAGGAAGAAGCTTCCAATCAGGAACTTTCTTGGCACCAAGGCTTGAAACTCATTATTCAACAAGATTAAAGTAACTCCAAATCTCACTGCTTTCAGAATGAGGAATCCACTCATTGCATTGAATCAGGTTTTGCACAGACAAAGCTGAGAAAAAGCAGAGATTAGAGGACACAGGGAGGGGGGGAAGAAAAGCATGAAAATATGGAAAAAAGGAGAGCAGGGAAGAGAAAGAGAAGAGAGTTGAACAGTTGCAGGGCAGTAAGAAGAGGAAACTAATTAAAAAGAGCTTTGAAGAAAGAAACATAACCCTCCTATTACTGGTGGAAAAAAAGGAGGAATATTAGATCACTTGCTTATGAAATACTTGATTTTTGTCTCTTGAAGGTTATTCCCATACTTTGGTCCAGGGTGCTGTGACTTACAAAGGGGGCTGGTGGCACCATCTGCTAAGTTTGCCCAGGACTTTGTATTACAAAACCTCTTCTGTCCTTGCCTATGATGTTTCCCCAAACTGAGGCTTATCTTGGACTATAATCTTCTAGAAGAATCCTGTCCAAAGTTTTCCAGAACATATGAAGAACAAGATGAAAAAAAAAAAAGCACAAACACAAAACTACCTACTAAAACTGCAAACTGTATCTTGGATATGTTGCAGAAGGTTCCTTGCAGAGACAGCGAGTGAAGTGATGGAGACAAGGAACTAGAGAAGAGTGAGATGAAAATTTGCTGCACAAGACTTTGTGTGAGGAGATGCCCAGGGAACTGAGCCTGGCTAAGAGAGAAGGATGAGGTTTGAAAGGCCAAAACCGAATTAGGTGAATGGAGTAGAAAAGGGTTGCTTTGAGAGCCATAGGTGGAAAAGCCTTGAGAGCACTCCTCAACCCCATTGTTCACATGTGCTTCTGCTCAAAGACTTGGGTTTCACAACCATACAGGAGAAAAAAAAAAAAAAAACAAAAACATAAAATGGATTTCCTGTCCTGAGAAAAGGGAGAGCCAAGCTTACTGGAGCTGTTAGGGCAAACTGTGATGCATCTGTTCCAAACTTAAACATTCTTCAGCTGTCCAGGTGATGCACTTGTAGCCTTACGTTAACTCAAAATCAGTTTTTCAACCACGGCGAAAGCATTTATTGTAACAGGCTCCAGAGGGTGGCACTAAAGTGGCCAAAGCATCTGGATAGCACAGAGGGAATCACAGCACCACAGAATCATGGAATGGTTTGGGTGGGAAGGGACTTTAGAATTCATCTTGTCCCTGCCATGGGCAGGGACACCTCCCACAAGACCACGTTGCTTCAAGCCCTGTCCAACTGGGCTTTGAAGGAAAGTTTCTGTGTGCAGGGTTTCAGGCTGAGTATCATTTAAAATTTTAATTATATTTAAGAAAACAGGTGCATCAGAGTGTAAAACCGTCCCATGCAGCTGAAAACCACTTGTGGGGCTTGTATTTTGCTTTTGTTTCAGTGAACAGTGCTCCTACAATGGATCACTACATGCAGCCCAGGTAAGCTGCTGCTTCAACCTTGACTTCACAGGAATGGAGAAAGGCTTTACACCAAACTGGCCTAAATGCAATAAGAAGCAGAATTGGGCCACAGAGCTTAAATACAGAAAAGAAAGTAGAGTGCTTAGTAGAAGTGAAAGAACCAAGTGTATTTGGAGAAGCAGTGAGTAAAAAAATAAGTATCATTTTAATACAATTTTTTTTTCAGCCTATTAAGTTCTCCAGTATCAGAATGAAGCCTGCTAAAAGTTAGTAAATAAAAGCTTTCAGGAGAGCTTTATTAAATCACTTATGACTTATCAAGTTAAAACTCCCACTCAGATACCTTAATAAAACTTTCAGAGAATATATTTAATTTTCCTGGAAATCAGAAGCCAATTACTAACTACAGGAGTTACTGTTGGCTATGCCACTGATCAGCTTCCTGTAAATAGAATATTTGCCAACAACTTGAATTAGTTCTCTAAAGTTTCGGTTTCTGAAGGTCAAATAACTATGTAACTGCTTAATAAAGAAGCAAAGAAGTACCTCTAAATATCTCCAAGCTCTGATGGGCTTATATTCTGCTCCTTAGGTGAGGTATTAGCAAAGCTTATTTATTTTCATTTCCAAGGCTTTTATTTGCTCATTCCCTTGTGGTAAAGCTGATTTCCATGATGATTCCCTTCTTAATTTTAATACCCTTTTTACTCATCATATAGACATAAGAATTTTCCATAAAATAATGAAACCCTTCCAAAGGAAATGAAGACAACTAGAAGAGGAAAGTAAACTACAGCTTACTTCTTTTTTTTTTCCTTTCCCAATTAATTGATCCACTGTCATATGCATATATGAAAGATTTTTTTTTTAATGAAAGGAAAATAAGGTTAATTAACATAAAACCCCTCACTCCTTGAGATGTTGAATTTTGTATTTTATCCATGCTGCCTTAAGTGCCTTGATTTCCCAGTAATGACCTAGTTCTCCTAATGAGTAACATTAACCCCTGGCTGTAGCTGTCCAGGACTTAATTGTCAACTGGAGCTGAAATAGGAGAGTTTGCCGATCAGCAGGTATGTGGTATATTAACTCATGTCATTTCAGACCCTAATAAATAAATCTGTTGCTAAGGCAACAGGAACATCAGCTGTATCACTTTTTTCTTCCCCCCCTCCCTTTTTAAAGGAAACTGCCTTTCACACTGAGCTTTTAAAAAAAAGGAAATTAACTACATGTAACCATAATTAGAAGAAACATCGTTTCTCATCTCAGAAACATATCTACATTAATGAAAAAAGGCATTCAAAAAGAGGGCTGCTTTCTGCTGTGACCAGGGTAACTGAAATTATTTCCCTCGACTGAGGGAATGCGATTTGAAGGATACATTTGAGTGGGAAGAGATCACAAAATATCTCAGCTTTGTATTTCTGAGATAGTTCCCCTCTCCTTTCGTACACTACTGATGCCAACGGAGCAAACATTGCTCCGACGATCATCAGGAGCCCAGGCAATTGAAACCAGGGGAGAAAAAACACCACTCAAACCCAAACACCTTCACTGCCCTCTGTGGATCTTTCTGTAAGATTGGCAAACATGCCATTTTTTGGAAAGCTAAAAGATCAGAGAATCACAGAATCCTTTAGGCCAGAAAAGCCCCCAAAAGCCATTGAGCCCAACCGTTCCCCCAGCACTGTCAAAGTCACCACTAACCCCTGTCCCCAAGGGCCACACCCACACAGCTTTTAAATCCCTCCAGGGACGGGGACTCCACCACTGCCCTGGGCAGCTGTGCCAGAGATTGACAGCCCTTTGGGTGAGGATTTTTTTCCTAATATCCAACCTAAACCTCCCTGGCACAACTTGGGGCCGTTTCCTCTTGCGGTGTCTCAGTGCCTCACAGGTGAATATCACAGCCCCCACTTAGTTCCTGCCATTCTATCTCACATGAAGTGTTTGTCTTAAAATTTTCAAACCTGGAGCTTTTTGTTTAGTTTGTAAGTACAAGATGGTATTTCTGAGTCTCCAGTTACCCACATCTCAACCAGAGAGCAGGTAGGAAGGAAACTAAGATGCTCAGAAGCCCAGTTATCACTCTTGAAACACTTGAGGCTCTGCCTTTACTATAAACACAACAAACTACTCAAAATTCTATCTGGCTTCTCAGCTGAAGAATGCAAAGGATCTTTTTTTGCCGTTATCAAAATTAGAGATGTTTTCTCCTCTGGACTATAAGCTGCCTATAGCCCTTTGAGAAAACATATTGTAAGAATGAGGAAAAAATTGATGCTGAGATTTCCACTATAGCAGAACTTTCACACCTTCAGCACATGCTGGACTTTTTTACAAGCTCTTAAAAACAGTGATCAAGGAATAACACATCTTCCACTGGAAGGCCTCAGTGCCCCAAACTCCCCTGCTGCAGGAAGACATTTCAAGATTAGACATCACTGCATGAACAGTCAGAGAATGGGCACTTCCAAACTGCCTTTCCATTTAAGGCTGAACTTCTGAGATTATTTCATTAACTTTTTCATTTATTTGTTTGAGTCCCCATCCCTGGAGGGATTTAAAAGCCATGTGGATCTGGCACTTGGGGACATGGCTTAGTGGTGGGCTTGGCAGTGCTGGGAGAATGGTTGGACTTGATGATCCTCATGAGGTCTTTTCCAACCTAAATCACTCAGTGACTCTAAAGAAGCAGTATCTGCTCCCAAACTTAACTCCAGCTTGCATGAATGTGAAGTTAAACTGTTTTCAAGAATGCAAAAAGGAAGGGTGCCAGCCTCTACATGAATGTGTCCACATGTTCAGGGCAGAGATTCATCCACCACATGCCATCAGCATCACTGCTCCGGTGACCGTCGTTTTCTTAGGCACTACTCAAAAGTTCCCATTTTGAACTCATTATTTTACATTCTATGGGCTTTTTATCCCACCTGGTACCTTCTAGTTAGCACTGTACAAACACTTGTATTTTAAGCCTTTGTCTTCAGTCTGCCTTATTTATTCACTGCATCTACTTGTTCTCTGCAGGTTGTTCACAACATTGAGGATGCCTGTTGAGCCTAATGGCATTTCTGGGTACTCAAAGGTGATTTCTAGATGGATTTCTGTCCTGTTTTGCTGTCTTGGCACACCTGCATCTTGATGGGATAAGCTTTGGTCCAAAATATTCAACACTGTGAGGAAAATACGAGTCACTGTATTCTCAAGTGTCTCCATAGGAAATAGTTTTCAATCATGAGTTCAAACAGTGACTACAGATCTTGTATTGTGCTGCCAAGAGGAACAAGTTACAATTCAATACTTGTTTTTAATGTATATACAAAAAATATGCTATATATTAATTATCTACTATAATTATTCCGGTTTGGCCAAATTTAGAAATACATCCTCTGAGAGAAGGCAGGCTACAACCACCCCTCCCCCACCAGGTTCGGGAAAAATGAATTTTCCTTGGAG
>NW_008239283.1:1184731-1186830 GCF_000691975.1 Corvus brachyrhynchos | reverse complement strand
AAAACAAAATTTCACCTCTCCGGAGGAAAAGGAGCTGAGGAAAAAAACTGCCGAAAGCTGGCTGGAAAGAAAAGCAAGCAGGGTGCTTCCCTTCCCTCTCGCTCTCCTGCCACAGCTGAAAAAGAGTCTCTATCTCTGTGTGACCTTGAACAAGCTGCAAACTGCTTTGAAAAAGTTTTGCTCAGTTTTGTCCTCCTCCCTCTCAGGCTCAGTTTAGAGGCATAGAAAGGCACAAAGTTAATTTCTGGGCATAGGGCAGCGATATGAGATACACATCATAAAGTCACCCCAAGACAATAATATATATTATATATTTATAAAATAAATACAAAATACTTTTAAAAATCCCTTTCCAGGCTTCTCTCTCTTGCAGCTTGCAGAGGACTTGTGCTCAGCTCACTGATGAAGAGCTGCCCCATCACAGAAGGCACAACACTTCTTGTCCCCATCTGGGACAAGCCCTTTCCAGGCACTTCCTGCTAGTGAAGTGGACCAGAGCCTCATGTTGGGCAGCCGCAAGTTGGTACAGCACAACCTGTCCTCCATGCACTCATTTCTTCATGATACTCTACATTAAAACCAGATAACTGGGCACAGGACTATCTCTGAACACACCGGTTCCCCTTAGACCAGAAATCTTTAGATAATTTTTACAATCTAGATATGGGGTTTTTTTTTCTTCCTTCTGAATTTACTCATCATGACTTCCACCACTGTTCCTCCTGTTCCCATATCTCCTGCCCCATATCCTTCCCCACGCTCTTGTCACACACTGGTAGGTTTGTTATAAGATAATGGCCTTATCCGATCTTCCATGTGAATTGACAGCAGCTATTTGTTTGCATGTGTGTGTAAATTCTTGCAGATTCCCCATGTGATCTTTTATCACACCCATGCAATTAGGGCAAGAAGAATTGATTTCTGTCAACTTTCTCTTACCAAATCTTTAACTGCTTAGATGATACAGAACACACAGGGAAAAAGAAAAAGCATAAGGTTTGGGTGAATGAGAGGGAAGAATGGATGTATAAATGCTGGTGGGGGGGTTTTGGGGGAGAGACAAGGATCTTGCCACACTGGTCACCGTCATCTTCCTAATAACACTCATCCTTCACCAAATATCACAGAATCAGGGAATGGTTTGCATTGGAAGGGACCTTAAAAACCCTCTAGTTCCAAGACCCTCCTGCCATGGGCAGGGACACCTTCCATCATCCCAGGTTGCTCCAAGCCCCATCCAACCTGGCCTTGCACAATTCCCGGGATGGGGCAGCCACAACTTCTCTGGGCACCCTGTGCCAGGGCCTCAGCACCCTCACAGGGAACAATTTATCCCCAACATCCCATCTATCCCTGCCCTCTGATGGTGGGAAGCCATTCCCCTCCGTCCTGCCACTCCATCCCCTAGCCCAAAGTCCCTCTCCAGCTCTCTTGGAGCCCTGCTGGGTACTGGAAGGGCTCTAAGGTCTCCCTGAAGCCTTCTCTTCCTCAGGTAGAACAATCCCAATTCTCTCAGTCCTTCCTCATAGGAGACATGCTCAATCCCCCTACGCATCCTCATGGTCTCCTCTGGACTTGCTCCAACAGGTCCAGTATAGCTGGACATGATGATTCATGGTGGGAATCAGGGATCTTAGAAATATCTTCCAACCTAAAGTATTCTATGATTCTAAATAGACATTTTATCACACTGCAAGGGAAACCTGTGGGACACCACAAAGTCCTGATCACATGTGGGAAGCTTGTCCATCGTTCACCAGAATTCTGCCCTCTGTTTCCATCAAAGCCCATTTACACAAAGGGAAGGCTAATTCCTTGGCATAGCCCTTGCAGCTCGGAAACCATCCTTGCCTTTTATCCACGCCCTTGGCCATAACTCATTCCTGTTAGCAGGGCCTTGCTATAGATACTTAGAAGAAAACATTAAAGGCCTAGTGAAGAAGGAAAAAACAAATTACTCTGTGGAGAACCTTGTGACTCTGCTAAAATACGATCAGTTATTTATCTGCTGTGGGTAGATAAGATTGCTGTGCAATCCTTGTCAGGCTCAGGCTCGAGTGGGACGGAGAGAAGAAGCAGGGGTGCATCAGAGCACCTCT
>NW_008239283.1:1162231-1179731 GCF_000691975.1 Corvus brachyrhynchos | reverse complement strand
AATTAACACGGGTAGGACTCCAAGCATGGCCACTATAAGTTCCTCAGTCTAAACAGCTGCCTGTACCTCAAGTTAATTTACCCATGTATTATTTACTCACATGCCTTTCAGTGTGATTGTGGTTCTCCCAGATAAGTGGAGACATTTAAATTTTTCGTTTCCTTTTAATTTCCAAATGTTTACAGACTGTAGCTTGTTCGTTAAACCATTTACTAAAGCCAACACTTGCTCCACTTTATCAACCACCTCCACAGTTCTTCAGAGCTTTACTCCATCACAGCTCCTTTCTGGGCTGAGAACAAACCACTCCCTTCCCTCTCTGTCAAAACAAATATTCCCAAAAATAAGAATCATTCACCTCACCCTGCAACGGAGCACCTTTAAATGTAAACAGACCCTTTTTGGTCAAAATCACCACTGAAATAAAAATACACATAGACTATGTGAGCTTTACTGCAGTTGTGCTCTTGACTAATCGCTTTGAGGATTTTCCTTCAAACCCCTAAATCTCCTTTCCCAAGTCAGTACACTGCGTAACTACTCCATGTAATGTGTATTCTTTGATTTGGCTTGCTGTTCCTTGGCATATAATTTTTGTTTTATCTACAATAAGCTGCATTTTCAAGCCACTGACTAAATCACCTTTGAAATCTGCCTTTTTTCCTATTACTCACCACCACATTTTGGAGCTGCTCTGGAGATACAACCAGAAAAAGTTCAGTCACATTAAATATCCTCATAGAAATCCATTACCTGTGTTACAAACATGCCAGGTTCCCAAATGAGCCTGAATTAAACCATTCCCACCTCACTGCCTTAGCCAGCCTCAGATTCTCTGAGTTTAGAAGTACGAATTTGGTATGACTGAATTCCATACACAGAATCATAGAATCATGGAATGGTTTGAGTTGGAAGGGACCTTAAAAACCATCTTGTTCTAAGACTCCTGCCATGGGCAGGGACACTTTCCACCATCCCAGGTTGCTCCAAGCCCCATCCAACCTGGCCCTGGACACTTCCAGGGATCCAGGGGCAGCCACAGCTGCTCTGGGCACCCTGTGCCAGGGCCTCACCACTCTCACAGTGTGGGAAGAATTTCTTTCCAATCTAACCTTGCCCTCTGCCAGTTGAAGCCATTACCCCTTGTCCTGTCCTTCCATCTCTTGTCCAAAGTCCCTCTCCAGATCTCCTGGAGCCCCTTTAGAGAATGGAAAGGGCTCTAAGGTCTCCATGGAGCCTTCTCTTCTCCAGGCTGAACAATCCCAATTCCCTCAGCCTTGGTCATAGACGTAAAACTGGATGATGGTGGATCCTCTGAAGTACAGACACAGCCCCCTCAGAATGTACTTTTAAATATTTACACGTGGGAAAAGCTGAAGGAGAAACAGGTTAAGGCATTTTCCCTAAACTACCAAGTTGTGACTGCATTGAAAGGACGGATTTACCAACCCAAATTTAACTGAGGTATTTTGAAAAATCACTGCTGTTAAGACAAATTGCTTGAGGTGTGAGAGGTCAGGCTACCTAGTCAGGCTGTATCCCCCTGCCTGTCTTCAATCTCCTGGCCAACCATCCACTCACTGCACCATTTCTGTTTCTGAACAGGTTTCCTACTTAGTTTTCAACCCTTATAAATCTGATCCGTCATTGCAGAATTCCTAATAATATTAGATAAAACTCCACCGATTTCTCTCTGGAATATACTCTTTAATATCTTTTATTTAAGACATGTGTGTGCAATCAATTCCATGGTATTTACTTGTATTACATACACAGTATTCATCATCTTGACAATTTTTAAAAGTTTTAGAACACCATTTCACTTAACAGTTTAAAAAAAAAAAAAAAAGAGAAAGATTTATTTGATAGTTAACTTTGGAACAAGTTATCTGCATTAACTTCCATTGTTTTGGCATAAAGTAGTTCTGTATATTTTACTAACAACAGTGGAGACATGATAAAAGATGTAGGCAGAGAGCCATAAACAGCTCCTGCTGCAATCCATGGTGTTCGTGGAAAGGCATTAATTTTTGGACTTTGATTGGAAGATGTCTCTGTGCTCAGCCACTTGGATTTTGCTAAATACAACCACGAATAAAACCTTGTACCTGAAGAGAACAATTTCTACGGTGGAAAGGCCGTTGTAAATCATGTGTAGTATAAACTTGTCCACATGATTGGAATGATATAATGGATATTGGAGTCCCTAACCACCAGCTAATGTTCTTTATGACACTTAAATAAATGACCTGAAAATAAACTAATAACAACACAAAGTCATCTAAACCTGTTCATGTGCATTTCCCAGAAGCATGCTGGGAAAAGACAATGTCTAGTTAGTGCATTTTTTGTGTTTACATTTTCTCCAGAACATTTTTGCTGCTCCAGACTCACATTAATTCTTCTTTTCTGCCACCTTCCAGAGGTATCTCTCCATCCAGTACTTGCCCAGATCTCGGTCATTTAAAACAGCAAGAGCTTCTATATCACCATGATGGTTATGGAGAAACAAGGCTGGAGCAGGAGCAGACACAGGCTTGAAAGACTAGATATAAGAAAGAATGTTCTAAAATTTTATATTTTTTATGAGGAAGGTGGTGAAACACTGGCACAGGGTGCCCAGAGAAGCTGTGGATGCCCCATCCCTGGAAGTGTCCAAGGCCAGGTTGGATGTGGCTTGGAGCAACCTGGGATAGTGGAAGGCAGAAGGTGGAATGAAATGATCTTTAAGGCCCTTTCCAACCCAAACTACTCCATGATTCTATAAAACCACCTAGAGAGCTACCACAGCAGAGAAGTGGGATTTAGTTCTTGAGAAAGACACACCATATTTCTCAATCTTAATTATAAAACACACCAGTCACGCAAGAAAAACGCTACAAAATTTCATTTTAAATATGAGAGAAGCATTTTATTATTATTACTAACTTGTTGTAGTGAACTCTTGCACATGTGAAACTTTCCAGAAAAAGAATTATCATCAAAGCTTACAAATATTAACACTTTCAACAGATTCCACAAGGTACTGTCCCTTATATTTAAAAAAACATGGAAAATGTTTTACTTTTATGCATAACTCATATATATTTAAACACTGAAAGCTCAGGACAAACAGTGAGGACTTAGATATCTAAATTTAGTATCACAACTTGTTTTCAAATTTCTTTTATTTATTCAGATTTTTGAGGTTCTCCAACACATTGAACAGTCAATTTTAAAACTTTATGAAGGTTTTACAAAGCCTTGAAAACTTTCCCTTTTTGCATACTGGGTCTAGATGTTTAGTTAAAAAGATGGGTTAAATATTAAACTAAGTTCATATGCAATAAAAATTCAATATTCTGAAATTCAGGGTTTCAATCTTTGCTACATATTTGCTACTGCGAGCAACAGATTTTTTTTTAACTCACAACCTATATATTATATATTTTCTTTTCATTTATGCCATGAAACCCTGCTCTGAGCAAATCCATGTACTTTTCCTTGAAGCAGACGTGTTTTTTCCCCCACACGTTTCTTTTTTGTAATATGTTGCCCTGTTCCACCGCACGTGTTTATTCACAGCAATTTATTTGCCCTAATGAAAAGTTATTTATGGGGATTGGTTTCTTTTCCATGGCACCAACAGTCACTTTGTGCACCATTTTATTAAAAACAACAACAAAAAAAAGGATGGAAGGGCCATGATGTCACTGCTTGATGAATAGAAACCATATTAGAAAGATGAACTGCAGTGCTGGTTTAGGTTAGACCAAACTACACAACTACTTCAAGAGATTGTAAAGAAGGAAGGAATAAATAAATAAAAAAATTAATTATTAAAAACTGGCCCTTCTATAAATGTAGCTACATTTGGGTGAAAAGTTAGAGGTCTGAAAGCGCAATAGTTTGTTTTGGTTTTTTTTCATATTGCCATTAAAAAGTTTAAAAATAATAGAATCGTGGAATGGTCTGGGTTGGAAGGGACTTTAAGGATTACCCCCATTCCAATCCTCCTGCCATGGGCAGGGACACCTTCCACTAGACCAGGTTGTTCCAAGCCATGCAGACATATTACTGACCAAGCACTGTACAAATAGCAAAGTTGTTTTTTCAAAACTCAAGAATTTTGCTGATTCTGTTCTAAGAAATAAATAAATAAAATTTTAAAAAAGCAGATTTTTGGGTGCCGAACTGGAACAGACAGCAACTCCATTAGTATATACTTGACTTATTTATATATAAAATCATACATTTATATTTTTATCTTCAATATTACAAAACAGCTGACAACAGTGTACTGATGCTGTTTATATTTAGCTACTTCTCAAAAGATTGCAAGAAATTACAAAACGGGGAGAACAGTCATAGTTAATTTCTCTAATTTTTTTTTTTTTTTTTGCAACTACTGTCACATTTTGCCCTGCAGCAAAAAAAAAGTTGCTGAGTGTGGTCAAGTGTCCTGAAGCTGTACTACAGTTCAAACCCAAAAGCTTGAAAGAAGATTCCCAAAATTCAGGGAATTTGATATTAGGGTTTATTGAAGTTGTCACATACTTCCAGGGATCTAATTTCACTTTCTGATCTTCAGCAATGGCTGTAATTCTTCATTCAGAAGAGGGAAGAGATTACTTGTCAGCAGTAATCTCTGACACAGATAATGCCATATAAATATTAGGGGCTTATAAGCATGGACAAGGATTAGGAGAAAAGAGAGAGAACAGAAAGAAAACTGAACAGAGCCAAGATTAAGCACGGGGAAGGGCATCGCAAAAGAAAATCCAAGGTCTGCAGCTCAGCTTGTCTTCCCACAGCAGAACGTGTCTTTTCCTGGGTACATAAGTATGGTTTACACTGATTTCCCTGCTTGCAAACTGCAAGATGTAGAAATAAGAAATATTATTTGAGGTGTGATCATGATCTTCCCCTTTCCAAGACAGAGGAAAAGGGCTCCTCTCAATGGGAAGGCTCATTGAGCTGGACAGGTTGCTCAAGAGCCTCATCCAATCAAATTTTAACTCTCACCAAAGGTCAAGAATGGAGAACTCTCATGCAGACGTTAAACAACAACAGCATGGGAGAGAGCTAAAGCTGACCAGGACATCTTCCTTCCTGGCCAGAGAGAAGAATTGGGGTGTAACTTAGACAACACCTAAACCAGGGAGGGATATCACAAGGTCTGGCGTATGGGACAAAACAGCCAAAATAATGCTGGTTGAGTAACAAAGTAGCTGAATGCAACAAACCCTGACACTCCAGTGGGTGCCTGATTAGCAGGCAGGATCCAAAGGTGGTCCTGGAGAAGAGAGGGTGAATCCAAACCAACCATGGGCAGCTGGCTTGGACTCAATTTGGTCCATTCGAGTGGGGAAGGAAGATGAGGAAAGCAAGAAAGATCCCAATAGTAAAGAGAGAAGACTGACACTGTTAAAAATGCCCACTTCTAATTAACATTTACACTCTTCTTTCCAATCTATTTAACTCAAATTCAACAAAAGTCCTAATTTTTAATGCTCTAAGATGTCATATCTGTAGGTCAATCTAAGGAGGATGCACAAACTGACCTCTTAACTTTCCCCTCAATATTACATTTGAATTTCTAACATGAAGAACCCTGCTCCAGGTGCAATGTAAAGCCCACACCCCAGAGGACCAGGATTTTAACAAAAGTGTTCTTCAACTCTCATTCACAGAATCACAGAGTGGGTCGGAAGGGACCTCAAAGCAAAGTTCCAACTCCCTGCCATTGGCAGAGACACCTTCCACTACACCAGGCTGCTCCAGCCTGGCCTTGGACACTTCCAGGGATGGGGCAGCCACAGCTTCTCCGGGCACCCTGTGCCAGTGTATCAAAAATTATTCCCCAAAATCCATGTAAAACACCAGCCTGCAGTGAAACAGGCAAAGTGAAAGGTAAAGTTCTCTTTGACATCAAATGAGACTGAGTTTGACCCTAAATATATTATTTCTGACTTCACGTCTTCAATTCCCTGAAATCCTTTCACACTAAATACAAGAATCTGTGCAGTTATAATTTCTATGCCCATCATTCTCCACAAATGGAATGATGGTAATTTAAGAACTCCTCAGAAAGATGGTAATGAAGTAAAATACATATTTTATAGTGCAGGTGAAAATAACTTACGTGTTTTTTTGTGCAAGATATGAATACATGGATTAATTCATAGTTCAGAAAAAAACCTCATTTTCTCTATAATTAAACACTGTGACCACATAGATCTGCTGCACCGGTGCCACAAAGTAACTTTTGGAGCCCTAAGAGTCCTCTTGATAACAACTGCCAGAAATTTAGAAATTGTTGACTTAAGTTCTCCTTCTGCAGAAGTTCAAAAGAATGAATTGCACTATGGGGGAAAAAAGTTAGGCTTCTGAGAATTGCAAGGTTTTTAAGCCTCTTTAGGATTCTAAAGGATTGTTCATGTTCACTAGTGTTTCCTTAAACAGAAAAAAACTAGCTCAGTTCTCAACTGCTGATTTAGAGAATGCAAATTTCACGAAGAGTTCTACACAATACAGCATCTCCTCTTGCTAAACACAACTGGAAATGGGTGTTTGAAAACCGATATCACACCTGAATTTCTTTTTTTTCCTTTTAATTAAACTAAAGCCAGGATCCCATAACATGTAATTTCCTGTTTTGTGGAACTACTTCTAATCAGGATGTACAGGATGAATGTCCCCTTTAACCAGGCTGCTTTGCAACATACGCAATGCAGAAGGGAGTGCTATCATAACACTTCAATAGTTAAGTGACTTTATGAGAAAAATACTTCCAAATGTTTCCTAAAACCTTCCAAACCGCACCAAAGAACATTATCGTAATATTATGTTTCCCCATGGCCTCCAATATTTAGGCTTGCTATTCTTGAAATGATACTTGGATGAAAAATATAAGTTTATGTAATGCATAAATTGTTCCTAGAAGTAAAGTTGCCTTTAAAATTACTCTGTATAGATGTCAGATATTTTACATTTTCAATAGTCTTTCTATATTAATTGGAGAAATGGCCTGCTGGTGCTTTGGGCAGCACGGGAATAATCTGTATTTCAGAACTGAGCAGTCACCCTGTGATCTTATTCCTAGCAAACACTGAAAACAATAACTGTCCTAACCGATTACATATCACGTTACCCTTAATAGATATCCATATTTCTTGCACAGTATACATAATCCATATAAACTGTACACCATATATCAATACCATATTCCAGCGAATCCACCATCAAAGAGTTCATTTATAGTAGGTTTTCATTTGACTCGGGGTTGTAACGTTCTGTGCAATCATAAGCAAACCATTTCAGGGATTTTGCCAGCAAGCTGCTTTTTGGCAGATTATTGGCAGTACATATTGGCAGCAAACTAGTGCAACTAAGCCCTTCTTATAACTTACAGGTAAATAATGATTTTAATAAATTTATGTAAAATGTTCCACTTGCTTACATCTGGTTTTGATAATTCACTCGCCTAGGCAAATGCAAACTTCTGTGTGTTTCCCAGGAAAACACATACTTCACCTGAACTATTTAAGGTTTTCTCAGGTACCCCAAGAAATAAATAAGCAGTGAAGCCTGCTTTCACATGAAAGTTTAACTGAAAAAAGCTAGGGAAACTAATTAAAAATAATGATTGTATGCACACCAAAATTTAAACCACACTTTGTCAATAATACAATATTAAAATAGTAAGAAAAATGCCTTTTTGCCTGTTGTGGAACCATCCCAGCCACAGGGCATTCGAATTGGATGGTCCAGTCAACTGGCTCTGTCCCTCAGGACCTGCTAATGCAGAGACTTTGATCTCCATTTGAAAATGTTTTACTATATTCATGTGCATTTTGCTTTTGCACTATAACTGAAGTTTAAATGTGTAGCATTTGTATCTCAACTACACAGTGTGGAGTAGAGGAAATTCCAAGTTTTAATCCCAGCTTTGACAGTAGGTCACAATCTCATGCATTGTTCAAACACCACAAGTCTCCAGTCTTGCTCTGAAAGGATCAAGTTTTTTTTCAAAAAGGTCTAAAAATATTAATACTACTAGTAGCAGTGTCATTACAGGGGGAAAAAACCCCACAAAACCCATGGACTCCCTTCTTCTGGTATAAATCAGGATGACTGTGATGCTGATCTGTGATCCCTGATCATCTGGCTTTCAGCATCTGGGTGCCAGAAGAAGTCCTGGGGAGCCAGTCCCTGGAAATTCTGTAAAATGCTGATGGCCCATCAGTGAGCTACCTGTGATGTTAAAAACTGCACACCAACTGCCCACATCCGCTCTGTTTGTGAATACATTTCAAAGTTATATTTAATATAACTGCTTTGAATGGGGCCTGTAATGAACAGGGAACAATTAATTAAGCATCAGATTTTATTTGTGCCCCATTCAGCCCAGAACTTGCTGTTTCTAAGTGTTTATTCACTCATGGATTCAGCAGTTTAGGATTTTGTAAGGCTTGGCGACGTGGTTAAAGCCCCTTAACAAATTCTTGTTGAGATCTATTGGACATGCTGCTACAACTTGATGTTGCTATAGTGGACTTGCTTTTAATTTGATCTGTTTCAAGGATTCAGTATCCTTCCAGCACACTGGAAACCCAAGGGCATATATTTGTATTGTTTAAAGGCAGGAAATTCTGTGAACTGAAATGAGAACATATCCCTTTTGCCTTTATGGACTTTTGTTATTTTCTTTTCCTTTTGGGGTTTTTGGAAACAAAACCAGTGAAAGCTGAAAGTTTGAACAATAGAAAATTACTTTCAAGGGGAAAAAAAAAGTAAAATACCAAGTATACTTTTATAACTTTATTCATACACTTTGTGTATATGTAAATTGCACTTATCCGAGCATCAGAAAATACCATTCACAGCAGGGCCTTATATTGCAGCAGGATCATACTGGTTTTGTCATAAAAGACTGCGGACTTTGCTGTTTTATTCCTTTACTACCTTGTATTAACTTGTACCCCAC
Source organism: Corvus brachyrhynchos (assembly GCF_000691975.1). Lineage (NCBI taxonomy): Eukaryota > Metazoa > Chordata > Aves > Passeriformes > Corvidae > Corvus > Corvus brachyrhynchos. The sequence goes on along the minus strand of NW_008239283.1, from coordinate 1,170,763 downwards.
TGACTTCATGACAGAGCTGACTTGTTTCAATGCTAACCACAGAACTAGGGCAATCACATTCCTATTGTAGGGAGGAAAACTACCCATCTTTGCAGCTTTTGAACTCCTTGGCCAAAGAGTCCCACAACCTTCCTTTAATTGATGCAAAAAAGTAGGTCTGAATTCTGGGATAGGAAATGAGAACTGGTGGAAGATGAACAGGGACATACGACCTGCTAAAATTAAGATTTGGGCAGATACTGCCTTTTAGGATAACTACAGCAGCAAACTTCCCTACATTAGTTGTGTACTGCTTAGGGAAGGACTGGAGGCAGAGTGGCTGCATTAGCATGGGGACCTGATCCCAGCAGGATGCCTCTATCCTAGTGCAGTGCTGCACAAACACATCCTTGCTGCTTCTGCTGCTCAAACCAGCTCAGCATCTTTATTGCACACCATGAATTACACTGCACTACTTTATAAGAAGGGGGTTATAGGTTATAGCCATGGTTATGGCTCTCTGGAACACTCCTGCCTTGTGACAGAGTGCAGAGAGCCAACTAAGTCTGCAAAAAAACTTGCTGGAGGACAGCTTGTGTGCCACAAGCTCAAGTGCAGCCATTTCAGCAAGAGCCTGAACACTTTCCCAGCAGTGTTCCTCACAAGCTGACTGCTTCTATCACACCATTTTAGCAGCTAAATATAAGTTACAGAGGGATGCAAAGCTTGAGAGAGACATTTGACACCCAAGACTCTGCTTGGCCACTGGATCTCTCCTAGCTAGTGTTTCTTCACTTGTTAATCCCTCTTCCTGGGCAGCAGCAGTTACGACACTGGTGAACTGCAGGATTTGGGTTTATTTGCTTTCATTTGGCACAGTGCTTCGTGCCCAGCTCTTCTGCTCTTGGAGGTTACAACAACTAAAGCAGGGATCACAATTAGTCATCAGAATAAACAGCTCAGCTGCTTCAGGGGAGTCAAAGAGAAGAATGAATCTTACTAAGAGATTTGAAAGAGCATGAGCAAATGCCTTTACTTTAAGTGCTCGCAACAATGACTTCCAAAGGAACGTTCCTGACCATCAGCCCTGGGGAATAAAGAGCTGAAGGGTGCTCATGTTCATCCATGAACCCTCTGACTTCGACATAAAACTAAAGGGATCCATAACTACCAGGTGTAATACTTCTGTGCTCTTTCCTGCAGACATGGGTGATGAAGAGAAAAGCTTGGCTACCACCCAGACATCACAGGGCCCATCACCTCTCTGATGGAGAAAGCAGGGATCCTGAACCTAGCACCTATGAAAACCCCAGATGTTCTTCCCCCTCAAACATTCTCTCTCATCTAGCCAACACTAATTCAGCAGTTTTGCCCAAGTGCTCCTAGAACAACTAACTTTCTAGTTTGAAACATTGCAGCATGCAGATGTTTAAATCATACATTCAACGTGCATATGCACAACCAACCAGAAGTTAGTAGTTAACAGGTCCTGTATACCTCATACTAAATTCTTCTGAAAGTGTAGTTAAAGATTCTTAGGGCAAAAATGACGACTAAGTTCATGAACTGCACAGAAAATTGGCTGTGACACCACTTATTAAAAGTTATGATAACTAGAAGGTCCAACTAAAAGGAGCAGATGCACTGTTTGCTAGGCTGTAGCTGCAGACAGAATTTTTGGTGCCGAGATCAAAAGAACAAGGTGTTCGTATAAATGGCATTTTATTTTGATCCTATTATTCTATATGAGCTCAAGGAGAGATCAAAGGAAAAAGCACCCAGGTTTCACTATTAACACTTAACATAACTCCAGTTGGAAAATCCTTTCCAGATTGTTAGTGCAATTTAAAGCCCAGCACATTTTTGTTGCTCTGTTAGGTTAATACACCTGAAGGCACGGGTTTGATTCCTTGACCACCTTTTCCATTGTGGAAAATTGCTTCTGTTACATATAATTTCAGTTATTTTCGTTTTTATGGCAGCAAAGACACCCTAGCTTTGGGGAATGCCCTGGTCTGGCTTGTACCCTCTGTCCTGGAGAGCCAGGCTGCCCTGAAGTGGTTACAATATATTACTGACTGTGCACGACAGTCAGGAAATTCAACACCATTGGAGTGAAGTACTAAAGTGTGTTTCAGCCCCTGCCAAAGCATACCAGCTTCCACTCAGAATGTAAACAAACCTAATGGGCCTTTCAAATATCTAAAAGTTCCTCTTGATAGCTGGCAAGAATTAATGTGCTTTAATACGTTGTATTGCTTATTATGACATTATCCAGGACTACTACTATTAATTAATGGTTCTATTGCTGCTTTTAGCAACCAGCAGTGCTGCATAAAGAAAAAATAATAACATATTGTATTTCCTACAAAGCTCAAGTATGCTAACAAAATTTAATATTCATGCTTTGAATGGAAGCTTCTCATTGATGATTCAGTAACTTAGGGCAGCTATTTCAGGATTTCATTTCCACTGAATTTCTTTGACTTTGACTTCTAAGACTGTAGAAATCTGCTAATACACAGGTATCACTTATCAGATTAACTTTGGGAAAATCAGCAATCAAGGAAAAAAGAAGTGCATATGTCCTTCCCTGCCTTACCACCCGCTCCTCACTTGCTATTAAAGCGCTTGTGTTAAAAAGTCATTCCAAAGTTTATTTTAAATGCCAAAAAGTGGGCACTAATCCTGCAGGAGCTGGCTCAGCTACGGCCCACCATCTTGAACATGTTCATTTTATCCAAATCTGTTCCAAGGAGGGGGGTTTGGGTGGTTGTTTTGGGGTTGAGCTTTATTTTTTACTTAATAACAGCAAATTGTCAGAGGTGAGGAGGTGGAAATGACTTTGGGAACTTGCACAGTCAATGCTAAATACCCACAGGTGAGCTGTGGCCTGGAGTGAACACGACAATTACGGGCTAAATGAGATAAAAACGTGTCATGCACAGTCAGAACATGTTCATGTTAAATGCAGCAGCCAGCTGGCTATAAATCCAAGAAGTAAGCTGGAAAGCTTTGGAGTTTAAATGAATGAATACAGATATAAAGGGAAGAACAGTGGTTTGTCGCCGTATGAATGGCTTTTAGCTGAAAAGAGTGGATTGCTTTCACAAGGGTTTGCCAAAATAGCAACCTTGTTGAGATGTGGAAAAGAATAAGTATGATGATTGGGACATTCCATATATTTATATTTTCTATTTTGTTTTGAGGCAGAGAAGTCTGATTCAGCGTGCCTGAACAATTACGACGTGGCTTTACATACAGGTGTTCCAGTGAATAGGGACACAAGCTCTTTGACAATACCTCTGCAGCTGATGATCCACGAACAGGATTAGTCTACTATTAACTTATTCCAGATTCAAATCACATGAGCTGAGCTTTGAGAAGCAATGGACTCTTTTTCTTTCCACATTTCCAGCTCCGAGTAATTGTAGGCTGTAGCCTTCTCTACATATGCATCACTGAATCTATGGTCAGCAGCCCCACCCGTGCACAGATCCACCAACACCTTCCTGGCAGGCACAGAGGATAAGAAAGGCCTTTCTGAGATCTCCTTATCTTTCTATTAAATAAAGCTGACTAGAGGAACCTCCTGGATTACAGACCCAAGAAATGCCCTGGTAGGTTTTCATAAATGGATAAGCCTGACTGACTTGGGGTTGTCCTGTGCAGGGCCAGGAGTTGGACTTCAATGACCCTTGCGGGTCTTTCCAACTCAGGAAATTATTCTGTGTCTTTCTAGAAGTCTAATAACCCCACTTGAACATTTTGGAATCTTAGCAAGCTAAACTCTTGCTCTTTCTCCACCTAAGGCAGAGGTAATTCCCTTATGAATCCAAAAACAGAGCTCTGGCTCCTACTAACTCAAATATGAGCTAAACTTTAAAAGCATAAAGTAACTTCATACTCATAATCTCTGTTCATATTCATTTATATGCTATATAAATTATATATGTGTGTGTATATATATATATATTTATATGTTTTTACAAAACTTTTTTGATGTTTAAAAGTGGCTGTAAGCTCCTGGGTTTGATGTACTCACTGTTGACAGAAGCAGATGCAAACTGTAGGAAGGCTGATAACGACTCTGGTCCCCAAAACCTTTCTCCTGTGTCTCTGAACTGACTGAATGGGAACTGAGAGGGGAAAGAACAAAAGATTTGCTGTTCTTTACAGTCACGCAACGAAAGTGTAGGTTAAGCACAGGAAGTATTTGCAGATTCCAGATATTCTGTGGACCTTTGTTGCTTTTCCTTGCATTCAGATCTAATCTGAGCCCCTGCACAGAGCTGGACTTTCATGTTCTGAGGTCCTTCACTAATAGAAAACCCAACCCACTGTGACACTCAGGGCAAAGTGGACTCAAGAACTTCAGCTCTATGTAGGTATTTATTCATGTTAATGCATTTAGGAAAAAATGCTTTACCAAGAAGAGAAGGCTTAAAATCATACAAATTAATAAATTAATAGACGAATTTAATATATACTCATCCTATAGCAAGCCTACAAACTGGAAAGAGATAGTTTCATCTTTTAGAAGAAGTTTGGACAGACAGCTTGATGTACCACATCAAATATAACAACAGTGTGTGATCTTTAAACCTCAGGGGCTTAAAAATACTGTTTCTTTTTTGTTCTGATACCAAATATATCTATACCTCCAACTGATTCAAGTCACCACTAATAACCACTGGGATATTTTAAGGAGATCCTTCAAACAGAAAGGTAGTATTTTTCACTACAATTTTGATCAAGCAATAAATTGTGTTTGATTCTTTAGTTCAATCAAGCATCAATTTTGGATTATTTGTCTGAAGTCAGAATTCTTAAAATACGCCTTTTTTTTTTTTTTTTACAGAAGCAATTTCTGGGGGAAAAAGAAATCCTCTCCACAATTTGAGTGCAATCAGCTCTTCTAATATAACTGGCTCTGACTGAAGGTAAGGTTCATGATCAGATATATTTAAGGAAGGCTGTATGATTAATCTAAGAGGTGTCCCACCAGTATTCACATGAATAAGCATAAAGAACATTGCTTTCCTTTCATTATGCTGCTGTATCACCTTTGATTCTCACAATCTTGTTTGTACTAATACCATTCTGCATTTTGCAGGAGAAGGGCTCATAGCAGGATGGGCGACTCAAATTTGTCAATCAGTGAGATCTGGCATTGAAAACAATTTGGAATATGAATGGGAAAAACATCTGGCTGTCAGATATTCAGAAGAATTTTATGCCAAAAAAGTGTTAGGGAATTTCCTGCTCTCACAAGAGCATCCAGCTAATTCTTGATGGATCATCAGTACCTTTGGGTGATTTCTGGTAGCAAGTTCCTCCTTTTCCCTTTACTGTTCTTTGTGAAGAAAAGGGAAGATGGAACTGTCACCAGAAAATGAGAAAAAAATTAACCTCTAAGTCCCTCAGATTTTGGTAAACAGTGAGATCACTGGAAATCTTAGCTTCTGCATATGAATTAGAGGAGAATAATGGGACTGAGCAAAAAGTCATGGACTGTGTTCATCAATATGTGCCTTTTATGTAAACTAGATTGTTAATTGGAAACCCATTTTCAGAGTCTCTTAAGAGGCAATCACCTTAAAATTAATCAAAGTCCTGTTTTGTTGTTGTTTTTTTTAATAGGGTTTGTGCTCCTTTGGATGCTCAGAAAATTGCTTGGAGCAGAGACTGGAGCCAGAGGCTTTGGGGTTCATGTCTCAGAGCCCATTTTTCTGGGGCTGGGGAGGCTCAGCCTGGAGAAAAGGAGGCTCAGGGGGAACCTTCTGCCTCTACACAACTCCCTGACAGGAGGGGGCAGCCAGGTGGGGGTCGGGCTCTGCTCCCAAGTAAAAAGTGAAAGGATGAGAGGAGGTGTGGCAGGGGAGGTTTGGGTTGGATACTTAGGAAAATTTCTTTACTGAAAGGGGCTCACCAGTGACTGCAGTAGGTCACATTCCCCAAAACAACAGAATTTCAGCTTCCTTTTCTGTCTGGTCATCACCATGCCCTTAGTTTTCAATCATTCTTTTCCCATTTACCCATGGCTTTCCCGGTTTGCCATCTCTACTAAAGCTCCCTCTGTGAGGCACAAGGAACAAAGTCCTCACGAAAAATTTTGGGTGCTTTTTTTTTTATTTACCTCTCCTTAAAATATTCCTTCATTTACTGCTTCAGTGCCTAGCACCGACTCATTAAAAAAATAACCTCACAGTAATAACACAGTGACAGACATCAGAGGTGAAAAATTGCCATTATTTTGCACTCAAACAGCCTGAACACATCTTCAAACAGCATAGAGGAAAGGGCTGTATTTGTCTACAGATGTATTTTCTTAACATTTTTTTCATCAATTTACTTCAGCAAGAATGACCAGCTTAAATTTTTCAGTGTCTTCAAGGACCTTATTTCATGAATTTGTATAAAAGGCAGAAAAGTATATATAAATGTTTTAAAAGCAGCCAGAAGTCCAGGAGTTTTTGTGGAAACAGTGCCATTAGATTTAAAATACCAAACACTCAAATTACTTCTGACACATTTGATCTGAGTCACTTTTGAATTTGCACCTACAAACAATAAAAAATACTGGTTCTGAAGCAGACTGATTATTTCCTTTGCAATATTTTACCACAGAGAAGTTATTCTGTCTTTCCCCCAGATCTGACAACCATTCAAATACCCTGGGTTTGTTGCACACTAAACTAGAAATACGATCTCTACTTGGAAACTCCCCTCAAAAATAGTTTCTTCTGTCAATTCTCAGTAACTGCCTTCAGTAACAAGCATGACTATTGAACTCCGAAAGTATCAATGTTCCGTCATCTCCCTGAGCTTACACATCACAGCTGCAGGGAATAAAGATGCTGAAAGACCGCGATCTCTCCCCATCGTTTGGATGTTTATCATAACCCTTCGTGATATTTAACTGGCACTGCTTTCTCCTCCTTCATTTCCAAAGGGATGAATCACAGACTCAGTTCTTCCAGGAACCAACCACTTGAGCTATTCTCTGCACTTCCTTCAGCTCTTCCTCGACTGCAGCCAGCCCTTTGATTGACCCTGCCTTTAATAAATGTTTAACTGGAGAGTCTCAGTTAAAACGTGTACTAAGCCTCCTGGGAATGACTAACCAACACCTAAAACGCAGATTTATGACAGAAAACTTTCCAGAGCCTCCCACAGCCACTGGGATTTGTTCAGAGCATGGAGTGATGAAGAATCACTGTGGAAAGTCAGATTTCTTCACTTTCTTATTCAATAATAATAATAATACATGTTGTCTGTAGACTGCTCTGAGTTATATACAGGAGGTTAAAAACAGATTAATGCAAAATTAGAGGGTATAGCCTACCTCATTATAATTAACTGTTAATTTTAAGTTACAACTTGCAAAAAAATAGATAAGTAAGCCACCACTTCCCTAAAAAAGGCTTTGAATTCCCTAATGATAAATTTATAGTCAGATACTTAAGAGTGAAAAGTTTAAGAATTCACTTCCTGAGTTAACTTCATCAAGGAAAAAAAAAAAGATCAAAAATTGGAAATTCAGTGTCTGGGAGTCAAGAAGAATACAGAATTTTCTGAATCAGTGGAAAGGGCTGAAGGTACATCCAAGGAAAATGCAACAAATCAAAGAATACTCAAACAAGACAAAGAATTCTCAAAACAAAAAACCACCTTGGAGTATTTTTCTGGAATTTCCAGACCACATTTGGTCTCAATGATCTTATAAGGCTTTTCTAAGCTGAATGACCCATCCAAGCTGTGACATCAGTTAGAAGTGGCTTCGGTGCCAGCACTAAGGACCATCATCTGATGGCCGAGAGATGCAGGAAGCCTCCTTGTCCCTTCATCTTCAGGCCCAATTTATCACCTACTGCTATTTTCAGCAGTCCCTTGGCTTCTCTGTCCCAAAAAGGTGGTTCTTTTGCCCTAATGCCAAGACCAGTGGTACCTGATCTCCTTCTGTGGCTTCCTGATTTTACTGCAACACAACCAACAGCAACAGTAAAACACATTTTCTACAGAGCAACACAGTACAAGAATCCATATTTTTTTCCTAATAAAAGGTTTCTCTTAGGTATAGTGATTACAAAGAAAATAGATACTATTTTTAATATTCTGGGAATGTAGTCCTTAACTCAAAATAGTCCCAGAATTATTTGCCATTAGCTATCCATAACAATTCAGAACCTATGTCTAACTTGGAAATTTGGTACTTTTATCCTGAGTTTTACAGTATACTAAATAGTTTAAGTACCTTTATACAGGAAGCAATACAGAGTTACTTGTAGATTCAGTAATGGAACCATCAAGCCAATGGTCTTCCATTTCTGAAGTTCCCTAGTTCTCCTGAAATAATAAAAACTCGCCAAGACAGCAGCAAGAAAGCAAGTGGACACTTCTCCACAGCGTCTCAACAATAAACAGCAGAATTGTGATACTCCACCGGAATGTTCCAAACCTAAATTGAATGGCAGCATGATTGCTGTGGTTCCAGTTATGTTAATTAGGCTGGATTCATGGTTCATTGAGGCTGCAATTATGCTGCAAAGA
>NW_008239283.1:1129731-1157231 GCF_000691975.1 Corvus brachyrhynchos | reverse complement strand
GGGGATAGGATGGCAGACACAGCCAGCAACATAGCTGGACCTGATTCCAACAAATGAGAACGGATTTGGGAGTTCTGGATGGGTTTTGGTGGAGAGCTAATGGAAGCTGGGAAGGTGAAGATCTCAAGGAAAAGAGTTGTACCCAGTCTAACAATGAGCCTCTGCACCCTCCAATATTCAATTACACATCTGTAACTGCAATTCCAGCCCCATACTCTGGAATTGATGGACACGGGACCAATGAGCAGGGTCTGAGCCAAAGGGAAAATCACCCAATGACTGTGTCGTGCTGTGGTGGCCACCTCACCATACAGCTGCATGTCTCTGTGGCTTGGGAAGAGCCATTTCTTAAATCAACTGCACACTGCCTGTCCTGCCTGGATGAAAATCAGCATAATGATCCAGGCAGGTCCTCAAGCTGCCTCTTGACAGCACAGAGAGCACTGACCTCTGAAGGGCTTTTCTGGGCTCTAAAGACTGTGTGTTCACTCTCCTGGCTGGCTCTTGTGGAGCAGAATGAATAAGGCCTTTGCCATGTAGTTAAATACAGGAGAAGAGAGTCACACAGTGCCCAGATGCACACTCAGCTGAACGTGAAGAAGGTTCTGCATTAGCGCTGCCAGAGACACCTCCATCTATTCTTTGAGTCTGAAATCAAACATTGAGGTATCAAATACGCCAGCAGAGTTCACAGAGCTGCTGATGCTTGGGCTGGAGCTTATTTTTCAGTGGGAGATAAAAGGTGATTCTCTGAACTACGTATCATCACAGGATACGTTTGTTGTAGCCGACTGCACTAATACAATAGCGCTGGCAACGCGTAGTGAAACTTAATCCCTCTGAAGACACACAAGCTTCTTTTAAGTTTCAAACCTATACCATTGAAAAACATCCTTGAATATTACTGTGTATTCAAGAGTACTTTTCTCGTTAGCTGCTCTTCTCATCCTTTTCACTATTTGTATTTATTTAAATGGAGCCCTGATTTAAACCAGACCTGTGAATAAGTCACTGCTCTTGGTCATTCTCTATTTAATAACCACTGAAATTTTGCATAATCATTTTTGATGCATCCAGCTATAAAACATTCTTCTTGTGATGACTTAGATAGCAATTTTCATACATATTTGAAAACTCAGACACCGTCTTGCTACAACAACACTGGCATTCCACCTCCAAATGTAGTTCCAGAGGTAAATCACACATATAAGAAAATCAAAACAAATGCAGCAACATCTCATGGAGGAACAGGAATGCTACAAAGAAAAGAAAATAATCTAAATCTCTAAAGGCAACACCTCCACGCAGCTTATCTTTAAAACTCTACTCTGTAAACAGTCAAAGTTTTCTTTTAAAAGTTAAAGGTACACAGAAAATTTAAAAAGCAACGGCAGGTTTGTTTCTTTTTTATTGCCTCTAATGTACAGCATGCTTGGATCATGCTTCTTCACATTAGAAATTCAGGTCTTGTCTGTCCTAGGAGGATGCATGGTGACTGGGGAGCTGGAGTGAAATGACCATGTTATCACAAGAAAAAGAATGTGAAAACTGAGTAACTGAGTGCAGAGCTGCTCTTTGGTGAGGTCTGCCTTGGGTTCGCTTTATTAACCAGTGTTGATCTTGTTCAGCTCATAAATACGAACAAGTCAGATGACAGATTTGCCTCTTTGTCTCAATACCCCTTGACAGTCTAGTGCAGGAGATGAACATGCTTTAACACACACTGGTCTTCCCTGTGTGTGTTTGGGTGGGAACAGCCTAAACATTTTACAATCGTCAAGATTAAAAAAAGCCATGAAAATATGAAAAAGAAATGAGTATCATAAAAGAAAAAACTTTTCTCCAAGTTTCCTTTATGCATCGCAGGGCAACAGAAATTGCAGACCTTGTGTGGAAAAAAAGAAATAAATCACTTTTTCTTTCTGCTGGCTCTTTTTCAAGTCTCCTTTCACATTTGAGGTACAATCCTTCTGTAAGGAGGATTTTTTGACTGAGTGCCTTAAAAGACAACCCTCATTTACCTATTATTCAATACTGATTTAAATTACTAGGTTTCTTAAGTTTCTGACCTCCTGTATTTTATGATGTATTTCAAACACTTTGACTCTTATGAACCATTTAATTAACTAGATAATAACTGCACATTTGTCCTACTTGCCATTCACCAAAGTTAAGTTTCAACATTACTTCTGAAACTATCCTGCATGCCTGTCATTCAGCAGCTTTTATTTCAAATTACAGAGGGGAAAAAATTGTCCTTGATTATTCCTATGATATTGATGACACCAACACATGGCATTGGAAAAACTGAGGAACAAATTTTCCATTTTTAAGTCTATGGATAGTGTTTCATGGCTGCAAGAAGAAATCAGATTCTCAGATGATATAAACTGCTCAGATGTTTATAAATTGCTATAACTGGCTTACAGGAACTGCAGATCTTTAAGTCAGATGAAGATCTGGTGACAAACCATGGTTTCCCAAAGAAACCATTGAGAAACAACCTCTGAGCCTTCTGCATCCAAATACCTCACGGGGAACAGATTGCAGTCATAAGGAAAGAAAGATCTCTGAGCTGTATAAAAAATGAAAAATCTCTGTATTCAGCCCAATATTATACTGTTATTTTGGTTAAAAGATTTATGGCACACTTGCTACTCAACTAAGGCAACTCACAAATGCTGCATCTCTTTGGCAATGTGGCTTCACCAATAAAATGGGGTCTGTCAGAATCAGATGCTTATTTTTCAGGATTAAGGAATCCATGTCATAGTTAAAACACTTTCATGTGCTTAATGGACTCACCCCAGTTGTGCTGGAAAGGTCCTTTAAGTCTGCATTATAAAGGCCCCATTTTCTGGTTGTATTTTAAAAAGTTTAAAAAATAAATGCTTGTTGGACACAGCAGAGCCTGTAACACAAACCTTTATTTGAAGAATACAGGTGCCTTTCTGGGACTGACCTAAGCAGGATTCTGATGTAGGAGCACCAACATGGTTTGAAAAATGTCTCTGTGTGGTTGGGATTTTAAAAGAAATTTAGGATTCCTATGGAAGGCACAAAATACATGTGTTGCTGCCTTGCGAACTGATGAGTGAGGGGAATAACACAGGGATTCCTTTCTTTATCCACTTTGATGATAAACCTGCCTAAATAATTGACTTTGGTACTGACTTGGACACTATGGCTCAATTCTTCTGAACTATCTCAACAGTCTGTGCATTTGAGGAGCTTCCCCCATGACCATGAGCCCCTAATGGGGGCAGGGAAAGGAAAAAATAAACTCTAAGACTGTCTCAAAAACTCAATCTTTGGCTTAGACTGCCCCAGAAATAGGTCCCATTTGAAATGTGAAGATCTTGATGATGAGTAAATAAAACAACTGAGCACACTGGGTTCCCACAGGCTGAAGAGCGTGTGCACATACAGGCATGCATGAGCACACACGTGTAAAGGACTGCTGCTCAATCCTTCGTAGGAAACCAGCTGATGACAAATACTGGTAATCTATTTAGAAATGTGGTTTCATAGTTCAGTCCTTTGGGGCTTGAGAACTTCACTCATCACGTCTCTGGAGCATTACACAGTAATCTCTGAAAAACTGCATGCTAGATTAGCTCTGAGGATACTTCTGATGATTAAAGGCACTGAGGATCTTTACATTTATGTGGCTTGATGAAGACCAGCACCTCCCAGTCAGACATGGAAGGTCCAGCACCCTGGGAGGGGTCAGAAAGCAGCCAGCAGCAGTATAAATCTGCCAGAATATCTCAAAGGTAGAAAAACCCACAACCACCTCCTTCCACAGGCATGTTCAAATAGCTCTATTGGTTTCCATCACAAGGCAAGCTCTTACTTCCGACGTCTCAACTGTACATTGCTGCCTCGTGGTGTATTTGTAGCATATTCTGCCATTAATAGCGGCAGTATGTAGGCAGCTCTGAGGACACATCCCAATCAACATCCACAGTCCCAGAGCCCTCAATCTCACTCAGTTCCTCATTTATCCCCTCCCTCAGCCAGAAGAACTCTGCATGACCTGCAGCATTTCTGCATCTTCACTGTTGCTCTGTTGTAAAGTTGGTGACTAAAGAGAAGTCACAACACAAACTCCAGTAGAGGAACAGCTGACCAGCAGGTAGATGCCAGAGAAATGATTCAGGCTGTCATGGTGCTTCTATGGTTTCTCCAATTAATATTATAAAATGCATAGAATTACACAGCTTAAGTGTATTAAACCAAAGGAACTGCTCCCTGCTGAAAAGTCCTGATAAATAATGTCACTTAGAATCACCAAATGCTCTGGGTTGGAAGGGACATTAAAGTTCATCCTGTTCCACCCTTAGAATTCCTTCCTGAGATCTAATCTAAATCTGCCTCCTTCATCTTAAGGCCATTCCCCCATGCAGGTATAACTTAGGTGTAATTGTTGCACCATCATCCCACAGAAAAGTGACAATTTTTTTTTGCTGGTAAATGCTGCTATGACTATTATTCTAAAAGCTGTGCAATTTAACTATGAGACCATATCAATTAGAGGTGGAGTACATCAACTCTGTCTTCTAACCAGTGCAATAATCCACCCCAGGGGAGTTTTCTACACATCTAATAGTAGATTTACTCAATATTCTACAAACAGACACCAAAAACTTCAGAAAAATGATGATGTTCATCCTGTTTCTACTGATGGTTCTTCTGTCACATGCCACAGAAATATTTTGACAAATACAGGAATATTTTAGAAAGATGAATAAAAGCAATGAACTACAAAATGGTCTTGTTTATGAGAACATCGACATATTAATTCTCATTCTTTTGAATAAGAAAAAGCCACAGATCTGTCAGGTTAAGAAAATTATTTTCACATTGACAGGAAAATAGATGCAGATGATTGAAAATTTGAAATTTATTAGCATTTTATTTCCCCTATATTAAAAAATAAACCTCACTACAGCAAAGTTTCTACAGAATAAAAAACCCTCAATGGCTATGAGAAGACAGGCAAAGAAGAGAAGAGTGATGATACAGCTGCCTGCTGCCCCAAAAATGAGTGAGCACCTAAAAACCATCATGATTTATTATGCACATAGCCGGGGTTCTGAGAGAACACAGAGATATTACCTCCAGCATGTCTCATTAACAGGTTAAATTCTGTTGTTGAAATTGTTTATGTGTTTTGCCTCTTTCCAACCAGCTGAACAATGCCCTGTTAGATCACAGAATCAGAATTGCGTGGTTTTGAGTCTAGGACAATCCTTGACGAGCACATTTAAACTTAACATGAACCTGGATGCAAGTTAAAAGAAGTCAGGGGATGAGGTGACAATAGAAAGGTTGTTATGGGAAGCACAGGAACAGCACTGGTGAGAGAGGATACAACCCCACCTTCCCACTTAAGAATCAGATAAAAAAGAACCATCAAAACTAACACGGGAAGAGCTGTGACAGCAACCACTTCACATCACATTCTGTGGGTAGATGATACAAACCCCACGCATGCAAAGCACTAAAATACACCAGCAAGCTCAGTAAGATCAAACATTTTTTTCCACACTGTCCAAAGCCCTTCTAACATTATTCTGAGCATCAGACCATTCATGGTAAAGGTGCTGATTTATGGTTTTTTGACACTGGAAGCTCCTCAAGGGGAAGTTTAAAGGCCATTTACCATCTATGTAACCTAATGCTACCTACATATATAAATATGCATGTATGTATGTTTTGTTTGTTCACTCCATCCTTTTGTACACGCTGATATTCAAAGGTAAAAACTGAAAATAAATGGAGGGTGTTACACTGGATGCCAGATTTCTGCACCTGGGTTTGATTCCTGACCATCAGTGGTTGTACATGGAAAATCAAGTTTAACTGTCAGTGTGTAGTCATATCAGTGACACTATCACTGAAATTATGGATACCTGGTTTAAAGAAATAAAATAATTTGCTGGCAGACCTTCAGGCACCAAAGAAATCTGAGTTTAATACACTGATTAACGTTTCCAGCACAATAATTGTGTACACGAACCTCTATTAAGACCTTCTTGCAGGTTCCCCAGTAACTCCTTATGCTGAGCTTTCATTTAAAAATATTTCCAATATTCTCCTTTCCAGCAGCTTTGCTCACCCTTTAGATACTGCCCAGCCTCAGGTGACTTCAGCAGGTTCCCCCATGTTCCCATGTGAAATGATTCCTGACATTTTAGCTTGTATTTACATCTGTATTAACTTTACACATTTAGAAATAAATAAAGTGCAGCTTCTCACCTCTCATATAGCAATCCAGACATGTAAAAAGAATTGCAGAGTTATATTTATGGGCACACACTAATTCTTGATAACAAAATAACTAAATGTTCCCAACAATTTCTTCTGGCATGCAGCAGTAGTGCTTTTTGTAATCCACTTTATTCATCTGCAGTAATTCATCCCATTCAGAAGAACAAGATTTAAAAATAATATTTAAACAAGGTTGAGGATAACAACTAAAAGGTGCCCATGGAGAGACATATTTAAATGCCTGCCAAATATATTTACCTAAGTCAACAGTGAAGTTTTATTTGGCAATTCTGCATTTTAAAGCTATTGTCTCAATTAGGCCAAAAAGGAGGATACTGCTTATGACTGCAAGTCTCTGCCTGCATTCATTTATTGTTCAGTTCACAGTCTCTGAATACAACACAATCCTCCAACGGAGTCAGCTTTCATAATTCAGCAGTACAAAGTCTGCAAACACATGTAACCTAGATCCATATTTCACAGTGACAGCATATGATAGCAGAATGTGAAGTATTAATGCTAGTGTCACTACAGTCCTACACTCTACTGCACTTTAAGAGAAAGCAGCTGCTGAGATGAAATGTGTGCCAACTGTCTGAAGACAGAAACATAAGAAACATTCCTTCTGTTACAAAGGGAGAGACACACACAAACAGACTTTCTTTTAGACTCAACAAGCACAAAGTTTCTTACTTTCGCCTTTTACGTTTCTATTTCAGAACCGCTCACGCGCTGGGGAGAGACGTGCCTGGGTGGGAGTCCCAGCCTGGGCACGGAGCAGCTCCTGACGCAGAGCAGGGTTGAGTGAGGGTGATGCATCAGTACAGGGAACTGCTGGAATGGTGACACCAATCTGGCACCATTCTCCAGAATCATGGAATCACTGAATCATTTAGGTCGGAAAAGCCCTCTACGGTCATTGAGCCCAACCATTTCCACAGCAATGCCAAAGCCACCCATATCCCCACCTGGCTTTTAAATCCCTCCAGGGATGAGGACCCCACCACTGCCCTGGGCAGCCTATGTCAGTGCTGGACAGCCCTTTGCATGAAGAAATTTTCCCAAATATGCAACCCAAACCTTTCCTGATGCAACTTGATTCTGCTTCCTCTCATCCTGTCACTTTTTACCAGAGGGAAGAGCCCGACCCTCACCTGGTTGCACCCTCCTGTCAGGGAGTTGTAGAGCACAATAAAGTCTCCCCTGAGCCTCCTTTTCTCCCTCAGCCACTCCTCATATGTCCAAGAAAACCCAATTGCCACCGAATTCCTGATGAGGTATGAGATATAAACATTCAGAATGCTGGGTAGATGTGCTGTAGGACCTTCCAGAAATGCTGTATCAGCTTTTCAATAACCAAAGCAGTGAAACAGTCTCCTGCCTGCAAACATCTTTGTCCTAACCCATCCTTGTGTTGTGCACCTGCTACTGAGAGCTTTCTTAATTGAACTAAGGGACACGCTACAGAATTGTGATTGGATTAATAAGGTGCATTTTTTAAATCTATTCTCTACATAGAGAGTAGTAGAGAACATGCTCTTCTTGATTTGTGTCTAGTCCTGGAGCAACACCACCAAATGATCTACCACGTAGTGTATCACCACCTTTTACGCCCAGCGCTACAATAAGAGTGTGACATAATCTGAAACGCTCGGCCGTAATTCACTTAAAAACTACTACAACCTCATTGACCTCCTTATCAAACAATTTATTGTGCATTTACAGACTGGACAATGAAATAGAGGAGGCAAGGTATTAATGGTGACACTATTTGGCAAGCTCATAGCACAGTTCATTCAAAAGGCAATTTTAAAATTGAATGAAGAGGTTTGACTAGGCAATAAAAACAGCCACAATGCCAGTGAACAGTACTTAGGAGGAAAGCCTCTAATTATCCTATTTATAAATCAACAGCAATTTTACTGATGACTTCTTCTCAAACTTGATTAAAATAACTTCAAAAAATTAAAAAATAATCAGATCATATTTATTTTATTAAATTACAATTTTAAAGCGTTATTGATTCCCTTCATAAATGAAAATGATAAAAACTTGAGGACAAGAATGAGACAACATTTTTTAAGAGAAACATTTGTACAACACTCTGCAACATAATTATAGTGCTGCCCTTGGGGAAGGGGATTTTATTTTATAATGAGAATGTTTACACTGTTATGGGGTTCAATCTATCTGGGAGGGAAGGTTAAACTTCTTTCCATTAAAGACAGGCTTATAATGAAAAGCTCTGAAAGGAGAATGGAGTCTAATATAGTAGATGTAATGGCCTATTAAATGATTCACACACACAAAATGAATCAAATTCATTGTATCTTACTGCACTTTTATGACAAAATTGTTGAAAAAATAAAACTATTGTCAAGATAATTGCATATTACATATACTGTATTACTGTAACTACTATTCTTATTGGATGACCCAGAGTCTACATTTTAGGGACGTTAATAGGACATTACATTTTAAATACTTTATAGTATTGGAATGTTGCACAAAAATCCCCCTTTCACTCTGAAGGCAAAAATGAATTCAGACTTAAAGTCATGCTGCAATTCTGCATCATTCTTTTTCAATTAAGTTTTTGCATACATTCTTTATGATGTCATTTCTACATTCCTGCAACAGATGTTTGTTTATATCCCAATTTACCCAAATGCTTCTGTACTAGTCCCTGAACGTAACCTCTACAACCAGCTTGTGTTTCCAAAAACACAGTACAAGAAATGTTTCCTTAAACTTGTCCCCTCAATCTACTGCTAAAAATCACCATCTCTCATCGCCACACAGTAATGGACATTTTCTTACAGGAGCTTGAATGTATCAAAAATACCAGAAGAAATTAAATAAAAGTCATGGTACACCTCTAAAAAAAACCCATTATATATAAGCAGGTCGAAAAGTAGGAAACATTTGCATGAAGGATTGAAAATTTTACATGAGATCTGTAATGCAATATTTTGGCCTACTACTAAGAGTTCTGCAATAATAATGACTGTTCATTAAGGAGCTGGTCTTGCAAACACACAGATTGAGAAAATCTACATGACTGCATTTAGTCACCTACAGAACTGTCCATATGTGCTCTTATATTAAGCATCAGAAACCTTGGTTTATTATCTTTTTGCTAATAAATGCTTCTAAAATACTGGCTGCATTATTTTCACGTGTTGGAAAGCACCAGGATGCACCTGGTATTATCATAATGCAAATGAAAGCATAAATAATATACGACTGAGAATATTTGGGACACTTTTATCCAGTAAATAAAAACACTATGCTATTAAACATAACTGCAATAAAGCAAATTAATCATCCACATCTCAAGGAAGACAGCATAAGAATGTAAGAAATTAAACCAGAGTATTTTCATAAAGAAAAGTCGTGGAATAAACAGCAATTGAGCAACCTGGTCAGTGGAAGGTGTCCCTGCCCATGGCAGGGGGATGAAATGAGATGATCTTCTGAGTGCCTTTCAACCACCATTCTGTGAGTCTATGAACTTGCTTACCTTGCTTATAAAAGTAAGAAACCTTGAGGAGAACAAAGTTCTACCCATGAACAAGACTCTTTTCTATTAAAATTAACTAAGTCACCACCCACGAGCGTGTGATACATTAAGAGATGGAGAAATTATCAATGTGGAAGGTAGCAAACCATGAATGAAAAATGGCACGGGTTGTTGAGGCCAAAATTCAGTTATTTTCCAAAGGTTCAGTAGTTGAGAGTGGAGTGGGAAGTCTGAAAGGCATCTCAATAGATAGACAACATACAAGAGAGAAATCAGCCCATTAAATAACTGGACTCCTAACTCACCATGGAGGAGCCACTCCAAGACAGTTTCTAGTGGTGAATAATGCCAGACAAGGTAGATTGGCTTGGAATAGTTTCACATTGTAAGACTACAGGCCTCAGCTACTCTTCCTGGAGTGAAATAGTGCCAATAACACACATTATCCAGCAGATGCTTTCAACTGAGGAATTCAGGACTGTGTGTATGTGGGATGAACGCTCATTCAACAACCACCAGCAGTGAAGGTTCATCAAATCAGCCATTTATTTTCTCCTCCTCCTATCTGCTTCCAGAACCTTCCTTCTCTCTTTATTACAATGATGTTGCCCCAGCTTCAGGCATCCCTATTACTGCACTGGAATAATGCTGACACATCAAACCTGTTTATTGGTTGCCCACAGCTATGCAGGAGGATGAGCTGCACATCCTCCCGAGTCATTGTGTTTGAGTATCTCCACTTACCCAACAACTGCTCTGTGGATACTTTGATTTTCTAGGTGAACAGGAATATCAGTCCAATTCCCCCACGAAAAGGTTAAAAGAGAGAAAAGTAAATACCAGAGCTTGGACCTCTGAAGACAACCAAATGCTCAAGTCAAATTTCACGTACCCAAACAAAGCATCTTCATCATCGCAAGGCATCCTCCTAGTTAGCATTCACTTTAGGCATTCCAAGTTAACAAATGCTATCCATTTTTTCCTCAAGGAAAATCCATTTGTTTTCTTTATAGTAGGTCTTTTAAAAGGGAGTCATAACTGATGGATTACAACATGTTTCTACCTTTTCAATCTGAATTTCATAAGAATAAAATAAACCACAAATGAAAGTGCTTGTACCAGGCACGTTGAACCTTTCTTCTTCTATTAGCATATCAGTCTGCAATCATAACTAGATCAATAGCGAAGATATCTGCTTAAAAGAGCACCATGCTTTCTTTTGTCAGAAATTCATTACTTTTTATTAGGGTCATTGCTTGAAAACTTCAAAACACCATATGGACCTAATTGTGGTTTATTTTGGCAAAAAGGAAGACACTGTAGAACAATTGAGGCATTACATTCTACAATTCCATTACTTTCATCCCTCTCCGTTTTATTACTGTGTCATTAAAGGCAACTTGAGTGAGCGAAGAATTATAGTGTCATGTGTACGGGCTAGTAGATTAATAACAAAACACACTCAAGTTTAAAGGTATCTAACAGCTGTTTTCATTATTTTGTGTAAATACGCTTGAAGCATATCTATCTGATTAGTGGATAGAGTGCTCTTCTCTGTCACATGCCATGGGCACTGCTATGTGCAAGTAATCAAAGTGCTCAGAAAATGAGTTTACATTGTTCACTGCTGAAATACACAAATGTCAGAAAGTGACTGCGCATCAAAGCTTAGGCAAATCAGCTGCTGCAAACAAACAGACTCCAATGCACATCGCAGCTTTAAACATTCCTCTGCAGCACAATGACTGAACAGGACTTATTGCCAGCCCAAATGAAGTGATGCTCGCAGAATAATAAGTCGCCAACGTATAGATGTGCTGACAAGTCCAGCACTGGGTACCGCTGAAAAGAGCTCAGCTGTTTCCAGAACCAGAGATACACTGGTTTAGTATCATAAATATGTCCTGATATCAGGCAACTTTATGGATCTCACACAAGGTCTCACTAGAAAACAAAAAAAAAAGGAAAATTTTTTACCTTTTAGTATTTTTTAATATTTTAAAAAAATTTTTACTGTGACTTGTTTGCCAGGAACCCTGTCAGCTGATCCCTCCATTTATTGGCAACAAAAAGACAACAGTTTAGGCACCCAAAAGGGGTCAAATCCTCTCTTTTCCATATATAGTCACATCATTCAAGATGGGTAATTCAAGCTCAGATGGCAGATAACACAAGTGAACTCCAAATCCAAAAGTTGTGCGATGGAGTTTGAGGAAGGACAGATAAAATTTCAGCCACTGAAAGGAATCACTGCATAAAAAGTTCTTTCTGTCCTCCATTTGCTTCTAGCACAGACTGAGGCAGTTTTAGTATTAAAACTACTCTGCACAAGGATGAAAGTGAGAGAGCCCTACAGACTCATCAAAATAAGAAAGTTAAAATAAACTCAGTCTGACTCCAATGAGCTCAATGGAATAATTTTATCCAAATGCTTCAGTGAGCAAAAGTAAACTGAGGCAAAATAGAGAAGGCTGCCTAGAGAGCCACAAGACTCAAACATTTTGCCTGAGGACAGTTTTTATTGAAGCACATCTCACCTAATGCTTTCCCAAATCCCTGTGGGTTATCAAGCCTTTGGTACCACTTCTACGTGTCTTCTGAGGGATGCCCAGGCTTTCAAAAAACAACAACTTCCATGAACTTGCTGACATCCTATTCCATGAAGAGTTCCAGACCAGGCTGGATGGGGCTTGGAACAACCTGATCTAGCAGAAGATGTCCCTGCCCATGGGAGGGGGGTTGGAACCAGATGGTCTTTAAGGCCCCTTTCAACCCAAACCATTCTAGAATTTAATGATTCTAAGAGTAATGCCTCAAAAACTCCCTTGTTGCAAAGGCAGAGAAGAGGAGGGACAAAAAGCACTGGCCATGATGTGGTTTTCTTCAAAAGCACTAAAATGTCCAGATGAACCCAGTACAGTCAGACAAAAGCATTCCCCTCATTTTTTTTCCCTTCCCACCATGGTCATTAGGAATCTGTCTAAAAAAAAAATTCAGCCCTTCCCAAATGCAGTCAGAGGTTGAACAGAGGAGCTGGACGTACCTTACAGGATACTGCTCATTTATGGAACACGTGATTAATGATCTATGAGATAAACACTGTGCAGAACACAGAACAGACTGGGCTGTTGTGTCTTTTACAGATGCTGGGAACTCAGGATCTCCTTCACGGACCAGTTCAGGTCTCAAGACTGAAGTCACCAAGTGACTAACTCACAGACCATCTTTTTTCACCTTCATTTTGGGGATATCATCACAGCAAACATCTGCAGCTGCCTGGCACTACTCCTATATTGTTTAACCAACCATTCTATGAATTTATCAAACTTGCATTTCAATAGCATTTCAACAGTCATTTCACAATTAAACGTCTCTCCAGAAAATAAAGAAAAAAACAAACCAAGCCACCACCCTCCACACCCATTTTTTTACTTCCAGTCTCAGTCATTTAATAATGACCAATTTATACCTAGTGGATGTCGTAAGGATTATCCTGAAACTTAAATAATTCCTCCTCTTTCATAGCATTTATCCTCTGACTGTATTTATAAAGATTAACATATATCCCCTTCTCAACCTTTATTTTGCTAGGACAAGTGAACCATACTCTTTTAATCTGCTCTCATAATACAGATTCTCCTAATCATCCTAGCAGCAATTCTCTACACCTGTTTCACAGTTTAAATTAATCTTTCTTGAGCATGGGTGACCAGAACAACATACTACTTTTTTTTTTTTCAGTGCTTTACACAGACACATCCATCTGTACATTTAAAATATCTTTTCTATGGTGTATGAGATCCAAACACACTTTTAAAAAATATATATATATATATATATATATTTGGTATAGTGCAGCTATTTAGATGCACTAAATGTCAGTACATTTGTGGCAATACCTTCACAGCCATATAAACTGGTCCACCTCTTAATACATTAAAGTGACCAAGAGAAGGAAGAGCTGCCTGTTTCTCTATTTAACACCTGTGAGAACCATCAGCTGCAGATAGAAAATGCTTAACGGTTCAAAGGAGAATGTGGCTGTGAAAGCTTGGGGGTTTTTTGAGAGGCAAAGTCATAGAACTGAAGATGTAATCGCAGAGCATCCACAATGAGTATTCTGCCACGGAGAGGGGGAACATACCTAAAACAAATCCATCCCGGAGAAATTAAATCTGAGGCTCTTCAACTGCTGCAGAACCAGAAATAAGAGACCTTTAGCTTCTAGACAAGAAAAGTTGATGAGGAAGCACAAGTGGAAAGATGAGGGTTCTGGCAGGGTGGTGAGACAGCACACACCACTAACAGATGATCTTTAAAGTCCCTTCCAGCCCAAGTCTGCCTGTGATTCTATGACCATTTGTCCCATGGCTGGTTGGGCAATAATGAAAATAGAGAGGATGTGGCCTCGTGATGAGTCCCAGGGTTATGGAGGGGCAAGAAATACATGCAGCAGGTCACGGATGGACAAAGTTCAGCTTCCTGTAAGCCTGACCTGAGCACTACTGAGGAGTCATCTTAAAGGAAAATGGCACCATTTTATGAGGAATCCACTCTAAAATTTACCACAGACTGGATGATTCAACTTACTAATTCCTTCTTCCTGGCTGCTGTTACTAATGGTAACATTGTTTGAAAAACAGACTGAACATAATGATACCTTGTTTTATATTATCCAAACCTACTCTGCTGCAAATGCAGATTTCTCAACACAAAATGCCCCGCTACTAAAAAAGGTAATCTAATCCCAAGAGCTTTTTTCCTACATACTTGAGGAAAACTCTGACCTGTTGTAACAAGTCCAGAGGAAAACACAAAGATGCTTCAAGGACTGGACTCCCTCTGCTATGATATGGACAGACTGAAAAAGCTGGGGGTGTTCAGCCTGGAGAAGGCTCCAAGGAGAACTGAGAGCCCCTTAAACTACTTAAAGGGTCTCCAAGAGAGCTGGAGAGGGATTTTGGACAAGGGCCTGGAGTGATAGGACCGGGAGAATGGCTTCCCACTGCCAGAAGGCAGGGTTAAATGGGATATTGGGAAGAAATTCCAAGCTATGAGGGTGGCAAGGCCCTGAGAAGCAGTGGCTGCCCCATCCTGGAAGTGTCCAAGGCCAGGTTGGCTGGGGTTTGGAGCAAACTGGGATAGTGGAAGATGTTCCTGCCCAAGGCAGATGTAGAGCAAGGCGATCTTTAAGGCCCCTTCCAACCCAAACCATCCTATGATAAGAAGCTGGAAAAACAGTCCTGGACTTGGATCTCCCACAGCTCTTCCACAAAGCATCCCTATGACTTGGTGTTTGCAAGCTCAGAACTGATGAACTCTCATTACCACTTAGAGATGCATCTTTTCCATAGTAAAGCAGAACAACCTCCTACCTTAAAAGCACTTCTGGCACGCTTACGTTGGGATTTTCATATTTTTAAATGTATGCCATCTGAATTATTTAAAGGGAAGAAGAGGAGGATTATTTCATCTGGGAGTCACAACTGAGCAGGGGGAATGTCCAAAATATAAAATATTAAGTATTTGCAAATGCAAAAGAAAAAAAAAAAAGAAAGAAAAAAACTAACCAGATTAAAACACTCCTTGCACAACAAAGAAACTATCTGTGATTTAGCAAAATTAAAAATCATTTAACTTCATCCCATTTGGTTATGTATAAATAAAACATCTGCATGAAGTTGTTCTTACACAGTACATAAAGGTCATCTCCATAGGACTGGAGAGCTATGCTTCAAGTTTCCTCTTCAATATGTGATTTTATGTATTCCATCGTGCAATTTTGTTCTCTTATTCTCTATTCTCTAAAATTCCTATAGAACATCTTCATATCTTCCCCACTGACACTTCCATCTGACGGTACCTCTGACTGTAACTGGAATGGGTTGTCTGCAATCTTGCACACAACAGTGCTTGAAGCAGATCCAACAAGCATAAAGTTTCAGTCTCACATTTAATAACAATTTGCAAGGCAATCTATTCCACCACTCTTTTAAAAGGTGCTGCTTGTTTGGGCTTTGGTTGGTTTGGGTTTTTTTTCCCCCTAAACTAATACTGTGTTCAAGATGAAATGTGGCTTTTTGTAAAGGTACTGCCATTCCCCTACAACTAGGAACAGAGATTTTTTTCATACTTCCAAGACTGATTCCTGACATTTTGTATTCTTAGTGAAGAATCTCTAAAAACTCAGATTTTTCTTCCTATTCTTTATATTTTCTGCAATTTTTAGCACATTACCAGTTTTCTTTTATGCTATATTACAAGTACTCACAATATTTAAACAATAAGTTTCTGTCACTGCCTCATGTAGCAACTAAGAAATAAGAGCCCAACATGACTGCCTCCTTCTCTGATACAATCCTGTAAGCATGAAATCCTTCTAAAGGAAAAAAAAAAAAAAGAAAATCCACCTTCACTTCCATGCAATATTCATGAATTTCATAATAAAAAAATATGGAATTGTTCAAACGTTGAAGGGCAGTATTTTGAAATGCAAAATCCATCAGGGACAGCCTTGTCTATAAAAACCATCTTTCACACATGCAAATGATTTAAGTTCCTATGGATTGAAAGGGACCTGGACACAGCCACATCACTCAAAACCCTGTTAGTTTTGTGCCACCTTTTCCCACCCCTGTTAATGCTGTATTCCCACAAAAAGCCCTCAGTTCCCCCTGACTGCAGGTAAAATGAGGGTATTTAGTACTTTGCAGGATCCTACCATTAAGCAACATAATTTTTTCACTTTGAATAAAATCAAAAAAACTCAAACCCACAGCTTTAAGTCTGCCACAATTTTAACCAATTAAACTTAAAATTCACTTATGACAACAATTTGATGCAAACTCCAAAAGTATTTCATGTCTCAACCATCCTGAATGGGGATGGTATTTAACCCATCCCAGCACTCAGGAGAAAGACTCTTGTGAAAGGAGAAGAAAAGAAACAGAGAATTGAGGGAGGAAGATGAAGAAAGCCCCAACAAGGGCTTGTGTTTATTATGCTTTAAAAAAAGTAACATAAAATCATATTAAATGGATCAAAACTTTTAATATTGTGGAAATTAAAGTAAAAATATATTATTGTTTAAATTCCCAGTAAGTACAGTTGAATGACTGTATTCCAGATGGAAACCTAGAAGACTGAGGAGCACCATCCATACCAGTTGCTGATGAAGGTGTCATTTTCATCCCTTCTCCCCTGACATCCCTCAACAGCAAATGCCCACATTTATTGCAGCAAGGTAGGCTATTCTCTTCCCAAGTTGCAGAGAAATTATTATGCATGGAAGTGCGTAATAATCCAGTCCAGTCGTGACTCTACCACTGACTTCCCACATGAATATGCACGAATCAATTAAACCTCTGAATGCATCAATTTCCTCCTCGAGTAGTAATGATAATAATAATAATAGCTGCCCATTGTATAGGGCACTGCATGCAATATTTTTAATGCCTGCTAATGAAATGTGCTATTAATTATTAGGATGTGGTTTGTTTTTTGAAAGCCAAGCACCAGCACGTCTCAACTTTGCATTCAAAGTGACACAACTTGAATATTTCTGAAAAACTGCCTATGGGAAAGTATTATGGAAAATCCTCCTTAAAAAGCAAATGGCATTTCAATCAGTATGAGAACTTGTAACTCTTACCAGCTCTGCTGCAGAGAAATTTGTAGCTAAGGGGTTAATCAGATTAGATGGGAGTGGTTATAGGCTCAGTGCCACAGGTTTTGCCCTCTGTGGCTTCTCACATCCCAGACTTGGAAAATATGAGCTGTGATACTGAGAAAGGTAAGAAGCCAGCACAGCCCCATAGTGATAAATGAGTTTGCATCATCTGTCATTAGAACTTCCTGCCAACAGGGTCATTCCCTATTAAATTACCACTTGTCAATGTTTAAAATACTGATTGATAAATGACTGTGCCAAAACTGATAACACGACAGCTTTTATTTTCTAATATTCTTGGTTACCACATTCTGCTACTTCAAGATACAGATATAGTAGGGTTTTTTCCAAGTACTTTAGTGAAAGACAATTTAATCTAATATAAAACTAACAGGTACTGTATAACCATTGGTCCTGATATACATTACATACTATTCTTCTTGCCAAAATAAACCTACTGGTGATTTAGCGATATGGGTAGATCCAAGTTTCACATTTCATCAAATGCTAGTAATCTGTTTTATCAATATAAACTGCATTTTAATGAAAAAATTCTTTTCTTCAGTACACTTCACTTTTAACTCCCCAGAGTATGATAATTCGTTCACGCTGTAGAACAAGAATGTTTTACAAGACCTTAACTCTCCAGAGAAATTTCTCTGTAAATACAAAAAGCAAGTTTTATGGGAATGTGTTGTATGCAACATGAGCAGTACCCAACATAATAAAAAAGTAGGTTGCACAGAGAATTCTGTTTAAGTATCCTTGTGAGCTATTGTGAGCCTAAATGGTTATTATGATAGCATTTAGAGGAATACCTATACGACAGATAAAAGAGAGTCAGTAAAACTATTTTTGTCCCTGAATAGAGAAAAAGAAATTACTTTTTAGCAAGTTTTGCAGAACGAATACATGCCAGCAGACTCTTCAGCCTGGCCCTTCTCTAGGAGGGTGTTCTCATTCTGATGCTGCTGGAGTGGTCTAGGGATAAATATTTTGGGGATAAAACTGGCATGTTCTGCCTGGAAGACAAGGCTGTGGTAACAGCTCTTCCATGATCCAGGGGGAGAATGGAAACTCCTACACCACCCAAGACAGCAGAGGTTGAGTGTGTGGAGAAAGCATCATGTGAGAAAACACCACTGAAAATGAAGGTGTCCTTCACTGAACCACCTAAGCCCTCTCTGCAGGTGCAGCTACCTGAGTTAGCACTTCTCCCAGAGGGGCAGGAGGAACCACTCCACTGCCAACAGCTTCACAATGGAAAGACTCCATTTTATGCCCCTTTGGAGCCCACACTGAACTTTCTTCCCAGCAGGGGCTGTGTCCCAGATCCTGAGAGCATCCCTCATGCTCCATGTGTAACGCTCAGCGTGCCAACACCACTCTTCTCCTCCCCTGCCGCAAGCGGGATTTGAGAAGACACTCTGAGAGCAATTTTCATCACCCAGCTCTTCAGCAGCAAGCCCCAAGGTAGGAGCAGTCTACTGGCACTTTCTAATTATGCTAATGACCCATAAACTGTGGTGGCAGTGAGGCCATGCCACCGGAGAGGGCACAGTGCACCACGGAGATGCCCGAGCCACCACCAAAGGCGGTAGGTACCGCCAGTACCAGAGTCACTGTCATTAGCACTCCACCTAAGCTAATACATGCTATTTCACTGGAAGGCTAATGAGCCAAAAACTGCTATTCTAAGCTATCTACTGCTTGCCACATGCAAGAGAGTTCACTACAGCTCACGTGAGTACCATTGCTGAGCATCTTTCCCTGCGACGCAGACACGTCCCCAGTGCCCATCCATAGCTTTGGGCTCCTGTGAATCCAAGTCTCTCCTTGCTCATTGACATCTGCATTTTTCCAGTTACGTTCAACCCTGCAAACTTGATCCAAGTGATGCAATTAATTTTTTTTTTTTTTTATTTCCCCAAAACAGGCTCCTCCACACGTTTCAGCACAAGAGATACTGCCACCATCTTTTAAAAACTTCTGCTTTACTCAGGAACTCCCTTGACTGGCCCTAAAATACTCTCCAAATTGGCAAATATTGCCACTCTCACACTATTAACTAAAAAAATATAAGCCCAAATGGTTGAAAATGTCCTGTTAGCTGTACTAAGTTATAAAAGCAAATGAAGAAACAAGTCTAAAATCCTTAATTCTACTTCAAAATGTGTAATGCAGATAGTACAAGATACTCACTAGCAAGTTCCACTTAAAAAAACCCGTTTTTATTTTCTGCTGTAATCCTCACACTCTTATGTTTCTTTTATATTATTCCACCTTAGTCCAATGTGAATTTTGAGCTCTTAGGAACGTTACTTCATTCTTGGTTATAAAAACATCTTCCTTTCCTACCACAGCGTGATAACAAAAAAAGATATACTACAATCAGAGGAATAGTAGTAATAACCAAAATCTAAATTAAAATTTTCATAGGAATGAATTCCAAGGAGTACCTAATCTGACCCTGCTTTGCAAACTGCCACTGACAATGTGGGCACAGATGGGATTAGAGAATTTGTATAAAATCACAGAATCATGGAATGGTTTGGGCTGGAATCTTGTTCTGCCACAGGCAGAGACACCTTCCAGTAGACCAGGATAATGCTCCAGCGGATATCCAAATACCAACAAAGGTATACCTTGCAGAAGATTTCCAGAGGGCTCTGCTGGCATGTGGAGAAGTACCAAAGACAACATCAATCAAAGGGGAATTTCTTCCTTGGGCATCATTTCACAGTGCAAAAGTGGAAAAAGATCACATCAAAATAGACTCTACTGACTGTACAGTGAAAAAAATTGTATTTTATTTATGTCACAATAGAAAATATACTAAAATTAAGTCAACAGCCACATAAGTGTGAATTACGATGTATTTAACTCTCTGTGCTATAAAACCCCAGTCTGACACACAGCACATATGGCAGAAGATCAGCCACTGGTCTCCATCCCTTGCAAGACCAAGGCACTGTGAAGGGACAGCCCAAACTCAGAGGGGTTTTTTGTCTCCAAGCTTAGAAATACTCTGTTTATTCCTACATCATTTGCTTCACCAGAATGTAAACAGAGCAGAACTGAAGTCAGAAGTCACATGAGGTGGGTATATACAGAGTAGCCTTGGCACCACAGGATATAATATGGAAGCCAGTCATTGTACCAGAACCAGAAAACAGGAGGATTAGGTCAGTAAATATCTTATTCTGTCAAATCCTCAAATCCTTTCATCTCTTCTCATTGTCAGATAAGGACTACAGTCTGGTGGGTT
Source organism: Corvus brachyrhynchos (assembly GCF_000691975.1). Classification (NCBI taxonomy): domain Eukaryota; kingdom Metazoa; phylum Chordata; class Aves; order Passeriformes; family Corvidae; genus Corvus; species Corvus brachyrhynchos. The sequence continues at coordinate 1,136,495 of NW_008239283.1, read as the reverse complement.
TGCTCTGGGAACACCAACCCAGATCCTAATGACACATATTTATTTTAAAAGAGATTCTTTATAAAAAAGGCATCAATAACTTCCTCTCAAAAGTAGAAAAGCAGTGGTTAGAGGCCCATTTGAAATATTTAAATATACATTACAAATTATAGTGATGCCTCTAAGAGTATCCACAAGTGTTTCCTAGGATATCCTTCATCATTATACCTCCCCTCTTAAGTGATCATTTACTATGCTGCTTGTGCTGTTTGTGCCCATCACCTGCAGTAGTTACATTAAAAGGTAGATATTTTACAGGATTAACTCCTGTGCCATGATCCTTCATTACACTGGTTTTGATCAAGGGTCAGATATATTTTATTTTGCCCTACAACTGCAATATTAATCTAAAATAATCATACAAAGCTCCCCATCACATGCATGAGGATGATTTCTCAGATCACCTCTCTCTCCCCAGTCCAAATGTAGATTATGTTTCAGATACAAACACACCCTGAGACATTCACACACAAAATAAAGAGGTCAAAATAAAAAAATAAAGAACCCTGGTTATTTTGCCTTCAGAATTTTTAAATATTTTCCCAACATCTCAGCAAAATTATGCATTTTAAAAAGACTGCAGGCAGTGAAATGATTGTCAGTCATGCAAATAATCACTTACTTACACTGTATGAGTTTGGTTTGGATAAAGCAAATTACCATTTGAAAATAACTTGAAAAACACTCTGGGCTAAGAGCTTGCTTTATAAATTTTAGCTTGGCCACAATTTTTCTTAACCTTTTTCTCCTCAATCTCCATTCAGTCACTATACTAATACAATCTAAATTAAAAAACCAGCTTTGAATTGCCACAGGTGCATTCAACTTTATGTAAAACTTGTAAAGAAATAGCAAATATTGGCTGCAGCTGAAGGTCAAAGCCTGAAGAACTTCAGAGTCAGGCAGAAGCAGCCCTTTCTTCTGCCTTTTTTCCTGTCTCAATATTGGACTTTGTCTAAACACCTCAGATCTTTCATCTAGAATTAGCTGTTGAATAAAATATATATTAGATATAATAGAGCTGATACTAATCTTTGTTTCTAATTACTCTGCTGTGAAAGTTTTACAGTCACACAGTTGCTTATGGACATCTTAATTCTGCCCACCACTGTTGAAAAGAGGTTTTTGATATAACTTCAAGTGCAGCGACCACAATAAAAATGGGAAAGGTGTCCTGCCTTGGGAGATGGGATTTAATGTGACTCTAAAAGAGCACACACTGAGATCTGAGATTTTCCTACTGTTACCAGTTTGGGTAGCAGGCTAATGATTTTACCCACCTAATCACCTCCTGCTTTGGACAAATGAGTGCTGTGTGTATGATGACTTCAGCCTAATTTGTCAGATCTTGTCTGACCCCATGTGCCAGGGCTGACAAGTCCAAAAGAGCTGATGTAATATACGAGACAGGGTTATCATAACTTCATCTCCAAAACTAGGTCTGGGCCACATGATTCCTAAGGTATGCCAAAACCACGAGAGCCTTTGGAATTGGCTCCACGTCAAATATGCTGAGCACCCACAGCATTCCCTGCACTCAAAAGCTCTGGACTCTAAGAGGGAATAGTAGATCCTCAAAGATATACAGGTACTGAACCATGCTGAGATCGAGGCAGCCAACTCCCTAAGAAACACTGGAGGATTTTAACCCACTTGGCAAAAATAGAGGTTTAATGATTTAACTTTAGACATTGATTTCTAAATGATTTGATTCAGTGTTTTAGAATATGAAGTTTTCCAATACACTGAAACTCAAACCTTGCAGTTTGAGTACATCAACGAGTGCTTGACCTCAGCTCCTGCACTAAACATTTCTCTACCTCGAACTACCACACATGTATATTTAGCCTTTGAAATAACTCTAAGTACAGGCTGGTCAGGGATCTTAAGTGTGGCCAGAACTTAATATCAGATCAAAAGGCAGGCTCTTGCAAAGTCATTGTAGTGCTTCTCATCCTTATTTCAGAAAAAAAATGTACCCAGCATGGTGTTGGTTTTAAGAGTATAATCAAATTGCAGAATCATGCTCTATTTAGTGCTGGTCCCACTGAAGCAAAGTTCCTGTTCGGTGGGAGGAGAGTCCCTTATAACAGGAAAAACAATTGTGCCAGGTTTAATCAAAAGTGAAAAGGATCCTGTGAATGTTCCCTTTGAGCCACATAACCCACTGCTAATTTCAAGACGGGCTCTGAAACGAGGGCAATAAAAAACGTCCTTCAGAGCAACCGAGGAGGAGCGAAGAGCAACTCCTGCTGCAGCAAATGCCAACATCTGCAAGTCTGCTCCCTGCCACAGGAATGCTTCTGCCTACCTGGAAAGCCATAAAAGAGGTAGGGGAGGGAGGAGGGAATAAAATAGCTCCTTGGCTGCAGGCTTATCACTTTCACTGTTCTCCAGCATTTCTGTCTCCTCCTTGACCTCCCCTGCACAAATACGCACAGAGCCGAGGAGCCAGCAACTCCTGGAAGGCTGAAACAAGTGGGAAATCACTAAAACAAGTGGGAAATCACTCATCCTGAACCATGCAAGTTTGCATGACAGGCACTGAGGACAGGCTCGGCTGCCTCAATAGCCTCTGATTATTGAAATACATTTATCAATTAGGGGATTTTGCATATTATCAAACTCATTCATTAACGATGCTTTGGCTGATTAGTTAGAACGTCACCATAAATACAGAGTTTTGACAGGCTGGAGGCAATTTATGACGTGGAAAATGTACTGACCTGCTCACATCAGGAAACCTGACTGGAAAATAAAGAACTTGGCACTTCGGTCTGATTATTTTTTCCAAATCCTTAGGTCTGTGGTCAGGAATCAGCTTCATAAATTTTCCAATGGATTTAAGGAACGATTCCATATTAAAAGCAGAGTTGAACACCACAACATCAGCAACCAAACTGTAAAAAGCGGTGAAGATTAATGAACATATTGATGCCACAAAAGGAACAAAATTATTCTACAGGCAAAGGAAATAGGATACTTATTCTCATAAACAAGCAAAAGGTGAAAGTGGATTCTAATTAAAACCAGCCTTTTCACATGAATTAGGAGTAGCATATGTACCTTAATCAGAAATGTCTTAATTTCTGTCTATTCACCCTTTGAAAACATGTTTAACCTTCTTTAAGTAATAATAAATTACGATTATTAATCTAAAGGAGCACACCCTATTCTAGCTGTGGAGTTTTATTCATAAAATGGTAAGTATATTATTACTGTCATCATCTCTTAGAAGCATTATGAAGAGATAAGGCCCACTGTAATCTGACTTTTGTAGAATTAAAGTTGTAAGAAAATGAAAATTCCTCAGAAATGTTTTTTATTGAAGGACAACTTACCTTTGTTTAACCTACCTTCAGCTGACCATGGGTGTCAGGCAACAGGACACTAAAGAAATGGAATGCTATTTTAACCTATGCAGACATAATCCTGATTAAGATTATATTCATTATATATGAAAATAAAATACATAGCATGCAGTATCCCTCCTACCAAAAAAAGTTTGAAAAAAATGGCATATAAATTTAATGTTTTATTTCTACTGCTGTGTTTTAAAATCGACCAGATCAAAAATTTTAAAATGCAGTTCAGCAATAACGTAGGTATTATTTCTCCACTTAGAGTCAGTCTGGAGAAAATAAGCAGCTGTAAAAAACCTGAAGTATCTGGAAATTTATCCTGGCAGTGCTGCCACAACCTGAGCTACACCAATACACTCAACACCAGCTGAGGTAAGAAATGCTTTATGGCCAGTTGGTTTTCTCAATATGTTATACATTGTAGCACAGACCTACAGGTCAGAAGATACATTGAGGACATGTGTTCGTAAGTCACAGGGCTGGGGAAAAGTATATTTGAGGCGAGAGGCTGTCATTCATCCTCTCTGCATCTTTCTGCTCTCTGGTCAAGAAAGAGAACTGACACTGCTCACCAAAGCAGCAGGAATTTTTTAGACATAATCCTTTTCAAGCTGGCTGCAGGAGCTGGCACGCCACCCTCTTCCCCACCTATGGTTTTTCACCCGTCAGAAGCCTCAGTTTTGTACAGAAGTCATCTTTTCTGCACTGATTTACAGATGACACGAGGCAGGAAGCCGACACATTTCTTTCCTGCTCTCTGACACACAGCAAAGGCTCCAACAACATCATCTCACCTTTTCTTGTGCATGAAGTCTTATCTGCCCTAACTCCTTCCTGCAGGCTCTGCAAATCAGGGGCAAATTAGAAAGATGAACTCCTTAGATCAGGTACAAAAAGCAGAATTCTGTTTTTTTAATGATCCAAAGCACCAACCTGAAGGTTCAAAGTGCTCTAATTTTAATCATCTCCAAAAACCCTGTGTAAAATTGGAAAGGTACGGTTTCCCCATTTCTAACATATTTGGAAGATGGGAACATGGCATCTCTTTGCAGATGACCACTGGAATGTGAAGAATAATACAGATGAGATGGCTTCTATTTGCCGTTAAATTGGGGTTTCAGCAGAGCAGAAATGGGAGATGAATATTACGTAACTACATGAAGATGATACTGGAGGCTGAAGGGAACAGAATGGAGCATTTATTGCCCCATCCCTGGAAGTGTCCAAGGCCAGGTTGGATGGGCTTTGAGAAATCTGGTCTACTGCAGGGTGTCCCTGCCCATGGGGTTGGAACAAGATGGTCTTGAGAGTCCCTTCCAACATAAACCATTCCACAATTCTCTGATCTGTAAAAATCATCTTTATTTATCTAATGAGAGAAGATACTTAAAATGCATATTTTGAGGATGTTTGTCAGCCTACAACAGATGTATGAAAAAATAACTGCCATAATAAAGCAAAATATATATTCAAAAAATATTCTTTTCCCAGTGCCAGAAAACACTTCTTTTTGTTAGAACATCTGAAAATGGCTGCTACTGTTTTCAAAAGATCTTTCACTTCACTTTCCCATCTTTACAGCTCAGTAAGTGAAACATGTTGCAAACACTGTGGCAGAGGCAGCTGCAGAATGGCCAGAACATACACAGATCATTAACTGAGAAATTTCAACTGTCTTGGATTATAAAGATGCAAAAGCTTAACTTGCACCTTAAAATGCTCAAGCCCTATTCTTAATAATTCGTCCACCAAGAGAGAGGTGAGAAAGATCATGGAAATGAATCTATTTCAGTTTAAAACAAGTGAGTTTTGCTGTTCCACTTAGGTCTGTGCAGTGCCTAACCACAAAGCTTTTCAGTGGTGTTGTTATTAACTTCTTTCATTAACTCAGATTCGAGAAATACATTTGTTTTTAGCAACAATAAAGGACCGCAGCCTTTAAAACGTCTGGGTATTTTAGCACTGCACAATTTCTGAATACTAGATGAAAGAAATATAAGGATTTATCTGTTATGTTTACTGCCCTCTCTTCACAGGAAAAGTGCTGCAGTACATTTTAATTTCTGTTTATTTCCCTAAAACCCTCTCCATAATTTCAGCTGGATGCAGTAAAAGCTATGGCCAAGCACGAGCTGAGTAGCTGCAGCATCCATGAAACAAAGCATCACTTACAGCCAAGGCACAGGTCAGAAATCCCACTAGCAATGGGTACACCACAGCAGCATTGGTGGACTTTATACAATAAATTGAGATGATTTCTTAGAGCAGAGTGGTTCAGCCACACTGATTTTATGAAGCTCTCCTCAGGACTCTGCTGGTACCTCAGTTTGCTACAGGGTCATTGTTTATAGAATCCCAGAATGGTTTGGGTTGGAAGGGACCTTAAAGCCCATCCCATTCCACCCCTGCCATGGGATACCCTCCACTATCCCAGGCTGCTCCAAGCACCATCCAACCTGGCCTTGGACACTGCCAGGGATGGGGCAGCCACAGCTTCTCTGGGCAACCTGTGCCAGGGCCTCCCCACCCTCACACTGACGAATTCCTTCCTAATATCCAACCTAAACCTACTCTCTTTCAGTTTGAAGTCAATCCCCCTTTTCCTGTCACTACATGGTCTTGTAAAACATTAATACAAAATAATGAATATAAAAAACAATCAGTACAAAATAAAAATAGAAAAATAATTAATATTAAGAAATAGTACATGGAGAAGGACTCCTCAGGGTTACAATGCTGTGGGACAGAAGGAGCCCTTAAATAACGAGGAGCAGTGCAAGCAACACCTACCATGAAAGAATCTGGTTGTATCCATACTGAAAATCCCTTTCCTGGCATTTCTGGACAGGATATGCCAATTGGTTCTCATGGAAGTAGAGGACCTTTTTCAATTTGCCAAGGTCAGGGCGGAGGGCGGCGAGTTCAGCCAGGTTAAGCACCGAGCTTGCAAAAAGGATCCTGGAAAACAAGGAGAGCAGTGTTTACTGTCGGCGAGCGTGCTCGCAGGGGTCACCCCTTCCCCTGCTCCCCACTCCCTCCCCCCAAGAAAAACATAACCCCTATAGGGACACATCAATAGCTAAGCCTTAATACCATGTAGCAGCATTCGAAGTTTTGATCTCTTAAAAAGCAGCTGCTAAGAACCCAACTAGAAAAGCACCGAATCTCATTGGTCTTCCCAGCTCGGTTACAGAGAGATGCAAAATAAAAAAAAAGCTGGATGGATTTTATTGAAAAAGGCAAGAAAAGCTGTATCTGAAGGACAAATGGAACAAAGATAAGGCTGGCTAGGGAATACTTTGCTTGCCAGTTTCATTACACTTTACTTCTTTATGCACCCGACTACTGAAATTCAATATATGA
>NW_008239283.1:1092911-1129715 GCF_000691975.1 Corvus brachyrhynchos | reverse complement strand
ACATGTTCATGTTATGACATAAACCCTTTTGATTTATGCAGTGCACTTATCTAGCATGGTCCGCTTTTCTTTTTTTTTTTTTCCCCACCCTTTTTCTGTTTTATTTTCACATTTTTATTAGGTATCCTCTATAATGAAATGTTGTTTCTACCCTTGCACCCCAGTCCTGCCGCTGCACTCCTGCTATTCCATAGTCCACAACACTGCACACATCCTTCAATTAGATAAAGCAGACACAAACAACACTAACAAGCTGCTATCTTAGCCTTGTGTAACTTCCCAGGCTATCAGAAAATGAATGTATTTAAATGCGTAATATGAAATCCTGACCCTACTGTAACCAGTGGCAGATTTCCCTGCGTTTCACCAAAAGCATGTGAGCATCTCCTGGCCCCTGGCTAGCACTTCTTCCAAGCAAAGTGAATCCTGAACCTGCAGAGAGCTGCAGAGCCTCAAATATTTGTGTCCTGTATTTCTTATCACAAGGGATTAAAAATAAAGAAAAAAATTGAGATCAGGTATCTATTGCACGTAGAACATTTAAGTTTAATAAACTACTTTTCAATACAGCCTGTTTCTGAATTGTTTTTTTCTATCCACCATTTTAGTGGTTCAGATTCAGAACTGATTTATGCAATGTTTTATTCTTTTAAAATATTTCTTATTTTTTCTAAGTTTTTTCTTTTTCTATTTTTATTCCCACTCTTCCTATTTTTACATTAATTTTGTGTTCAAGATTACTGCCAAACTGACATCACTAATGTGATAAACTTCTGATTCTGGCTGTCAACCTCAAAACTCATGAACCTCCCCAAACATCCATCTAGATCATCTATATTATGTCCTATCTCTGCTAACTTACACCCTTCCTAGATAACCTGTACCTACAGAACAAACACTTCCTAGGGCACAGATCCTGTATCCATCTTCATCAACCTGAGTCAATGCTGATCTGAAAGGCTTACGAAAGTAAGAGATGACTGTTACTGCCTTGTTCATCAAATATTTGATGGTTCTAAAGGGCTTGTCACACAGAATGCCAATAAAGATATGAGCTCAGGTTTATTATGAGCCATACTAGGAGGAAAAAATAGTTTTAGGTATGTCATTACTTATTTGTCACTGTGAGTAATGACCTCTGGACCTCATAGTGACCTGGGTGCCAGGCTCAAAGCAGAGCAGGAAAAGCTTCCTGGGGGCAATGTGAAATCCCTGCTCAGCACTAGAGTGACAAAGAAAAATGCAAACTGGAGAAAACATACCCCAAAACCAGCAAAAATGAAATGAAATGGTTGCTTGGAAAAATTTTGGCTATTGACAGGACAAGGGGAAACAGCTTCATACTAAAAAAGGATGGGTTGACTTTTGATAAAGGAAGATGTTTTTCCCTGTGAGGGTGGTGAGGCCCTGGCACAGGGCACCCAGAGAAGCTGTGGCTGCCCCATGATCCCTGGAAGTGTCCAAGGCCAGGTTGGACAGGGCTTGGAACAACCTGGTCTAGTGGAAAAAGTCCCTGCCCATGTCAGGGGATTGGAACAAGATGAGCTTTAAGGTTCTTTCCATTCCAAACCATTCTAGAACTCTGTTTCTGGATTGCACTATAGTTTATCTTCTCCTTTACTGATTTTTCAGAAAATTCTTTTCTGCCATGAGTTATGGGAAGAAAACTGAACTGATACAGGATAGTATTGATGAACCTGGCTGCATTTGAAGGAAGAGAAGGGAAAAAAGAGACAACACATTGGGACTGAAACCTCTGGAAGGAGCACAGAGCAAGGGTGGGAAGTTCAGACAGTGGAGGTGTCAAAGTTAACACACTGACTGGAGAGAAAAGGGCAATGGAGAGCACAATGAGAAGAGATCCAGGAACTAAGCTTGGACAAAACCATGTAGCTCTGAATAATCTAACCTTGCTCAGATCAACAATGGGATAATTAGGAGAATGCAAAAAAAAGATAGTAATAGCCACAGGCAAAGAAAACAGTGTCTGCAGTCTTGGCTTAGGCAAACTGAAGGAATTCAATAGCATCATTAAAGCATGCTGGAGCCTGGCTTCTAGCATGGCAAGAAAGGCTGAAAACCTAGAAAGCTTGTAAGAGGTAGACCTAAATTTTCTCCACTGTAAATAGAAAGTGGTAAGACTCCACTAACAAGCAGATCACTTATCACTGCCCAGCTCAGCACAATAAACTGGTGTCAAGAGAAAACTGTGGTGATGACTAGCAAATTCAGATGTAGAGCCTGAAATGACTTTGCCTATGCTGCTTACAACAAGGAAAAGAATTAAAATAAAACCTTTGATTAGAAAACACCCTCCTCGATTCGCTTGCGTTACTTTGCAGCACTTCCAGAATTTATCCTGACTCTAAGAGGCTCTCATGGCTGCTTCTTTACTGGCAGAGAAGCTGCTAACTACCAGCACCAACCGATTTCCCTGGCTTTACAGGCTTAAATAACACCTGACAGCACGAGTCCCCGTGAACATGCCCACAGAGCAGCCACATTCGTGGCTAATGGACTCACGCAGGGCACTGGAGGATATGCTGGAGTGTATTTCCATTTAACACCTATTACAAGGGGAAGAAAGGAAAGTTTATTATAATGGAACGTGCAACATAAATATATGTCAGTTGTCATTCCGTGTGACATCAACTTTCATTTTACCTCGGGTTATTATTTAAGTAATAAATCCTAACAAGGTGAGCTTTATCATCCCACAGAGTGTATCCGGGAGGTAGAGACACAAGGTGATGGCAAGAACACTCAAAACATGATAATTCCTGACAGCTGCTGCTTGAGCACAAGTTAAATTGAACAGTTTATCTCAGCATAAAGATGTTATAAGGTTTTATGTTTAATTTAAAAAAATTAACATAAAACCCAGAGAAAGCAGAGTTAGGCAATCTTTCACAAACATGACATACTACAATCACTGTATAAGCTGGATTAGTACTTATTACCATGCTACTAGAGAATTAAGCTGTTTTTAGACCACCAAAGAGCTTTAAATTGCAACTTTTGTCTCTGTAAGAGAAACCTATATTTAAAACGTCTGCTAAATTCAAATTAACAGCTACATCATTAACTTACCATCTCACAAAAACCCCTACAATTCAACTGCTATTATGGTGTCCTTATCGAGACCTATCAACACTGCAGCATTTAATATATACAGTGCTCTCCAATAAATACAGTGTGTGAATACTCACTAAACCTGTGCTGAAGGTCACATTCCTAAAGCTCTGCCCCAGCTCTCCTTTCCAAAACATCCATGAGCATTTTGCTGTGTGACAAGTGACCTTCTTGCTCAGAGCAGGACCATCCCATAGTAGCCCTACTGCCTTGGAGACTGGCCAAATTTCAGGGCCACCATCCATACAAGCTGCAGTCTAAAGCCATGCTTGTGCTTCATCTGAATCAGTTCACAGTCCTTCTGAGGAGCTACTTGTGTGAAATTAGTTAAGCATGTGCTTAACCAATATAAATATTCCTGGGAATGAAGCTGAGTCCACTTGCAGGTTCAGAGATGCGACATGTCCACAGAATTCCCTGTCCATTGCTCCTGTCTTCCCCATTATTTCACTCCAAAGGACTGAAAACCAGTAAAATATAAAAGCCCTTTTTTTTTTTTTTTAATTGCTAGCAGACAAAATAACTAATACAGGTTTCCACTTATATCAAGCAAATTATAATAGTGAAGGTGCTAAAGTATTTTTATTTGGCTTTATAAATCTTCTTTGTGTCACGCAGCCATGATTTACTCTTTTATGGCACTACCCTAAATCTTTCAATTAAATTCCCATGCAACTTAACTAAAAACACATTTTGCCTTCCCCTTGGGAGACCACACAGGGCATATTTATGTATCTATGGATATGGAGGCTGAACTCTCCAATCCACCAGGCTTATAGAACAAAGCGAGTTTAAAACAGCACCTGATTTGTAGTGGAATGTTCCCTCGGTCTGGCAGAAGCTCTGCACGAAGGACAGATAAATGTGGCCACTATTTGTGTGGCAGTACAGGTAATCCAGCTCTCCCTGGAAAAGGGGGATTGCTGTAGGATACAATCCTGCAGCAGCAGCAGCAAGGACTCTCCTGCTCCGCAAATAAAATCCAAAGCCATAATTCTCTGCTGCAAAACAACTACATTCACAGTAAAATGAGTTTATGATTGAAGATCTGGCAGTCCAGATAAGAGCCATGAGCACTCTTCATCCTCCAGGAGCAGTATTACAATAAAACAGACTAAAATTTGGATATGGCTACAAATATGAGCCTTTTAGGGAAAACAGATACTAAAAAAATACTTTTCATAGATGGCACTGATTGAACCAGTGAGGCCCTGGCACAGGGTGCCCAGAGAAGCTGTGGATGCCCCATCCCTGGAAGTGTCCAAGGCCAGGCTGGACAGGGCTTGGAGCAGCCTGGGATAGTGGAAGGTGTCCCTGCCCATGGCAGGGGTGGAATGGGATGAGTTTTAAGGTCCCTTCCAACCCAAACCATCCTGTGATTGTATTTCTGGATTGCACTAAAGTTTATCCAAACTGTTCTGCTCTATGTTGCCCCCTTACAGGCCAAGGCAAAGCCAAGAGGTTTGACCACAGACACATCCACCTGGAGAAACAAGGGCTCCAAAGGTGGTGGAGGCTTCCAGCTCCTCCAGATCAAACCTCATGGCTTTGATTCCCCCATCATACAGTTCTCCTTGATTTCAACCCAGCAATTAGACAAGTCCATGGATTTGGCTTTATCTTATAAATGCTAACTGTGTCTCAAATAGCATGGTTAATGCCTGCAATCTTAAACAGACCAGTTATTTTTGTTTGTTATTACACCATTTTTATATGATCACCTTACAGAAGTTGCATTTTTATCGCTAGCCCAAGAACACACAAATTACAAGCACACATAAAATGCTTTTCCTTTTCCCATTACACAACAGACGACACTGAATTTCTGAACAATAAATACTAATAAGTGGTAATATGTGACAGTAGACAGTATAATAAATAATAAATTAACAATAATTTTTTGACATGGAATGTACAAATGTCAAAAAATGCTTATAGATATTTTAACTCATAAATTAAGGTTTTTGTAGATAAAGATAATTTGCAATGTTTACAGAAATAATTAAGTCTTACTATTTTAATGGTCTTTATTTTTCAGAACAAATCACAAGGGTTGTCATGCCTTTCATCTTAATTAGGCCATGTGTTTGTCTTATTTATTTCTATGTACTTTCATAAACGTTTACAAATATTAATTGTAAAGAAAAATATTTTTTCCTCTTGCTGTAATTGCTATATGTACATACAGTACACAGTGATAAATATTCATGGCTGCTACCAGTTCAATATCGAGGATTTGGGAGTTGCCTTGTATGCTAAAATACAGCAGAAAGGAATAGCCTGGTTTCAACTCATACTGCCAATCCCTTCTTTTTATATATTTTTGTTTTAAAATACACCATTTAAAAAAAATCAAAAAGTTAAAAACCACATTTCTTAATTTGCAAATTATTTGGGTTAACTCACAATTCCTCCTTACCCCTCCGATTCTTTATTTAATTTAGCTGATCAGAATATTTATGTACTGGAATCAAACCTCAAACAAAATTTCAGGCCAGGTCCTCAGTCCACACTATCAAGAACCAGTCTTAAACACTTTTCCACTATTTTTGATGACCTTTAACTCAAAAGGTATAAAAAACTATGTGAAAACAGTGAATTAAAACTACTTTTCCATGTAACATCAAGAAGTAAGCTTGAAAGAGACTCTCACAGAGCAGACTTTTGAGGGGGGTGTATTTTGTTTGGACTGCTTTGCTTTTCAGGCAACAACACTGAAGCTTCTTGAATTTTATTAAGTGTGTGTGGTACTATTTTTTTCCCTGATTTGTAATTAAATTTGGCTTCAATTAATTACTGACAGATGCACATTTTTACTTTAGTGGCCAGATTGTTCACCATGGGCTACATTGGCCTCTCTGTTCCCACGAAGGGAGAGGTCAGGACCAAGCAGTCAGAGCTGTGGTGATGGGGGGAAGGAGAAACCATGAATCCACATTGTCCTCCTCGCTCAAATTCCATCAGCAACAAACAGTGAAGCAAAGGAATTTTATTAGAGCAGAGAATAAGCAAATCAGAATAACCCACAAGTGAAAAGCAGCTATTGCTGGTTTATATAAGATGGACAGACTAACTCTGCTCAAATAGGTGCTGTGATGGAGCAAAGAAAAAGTGGGAAGCAAGATAAATAGAGGACATAGTGACCGAAGGCAAAAAATTCACCACAGGTAAATATATAGGATGCAGTGATGCATAATGAAATGACATTTTTAAAGAAAACTGCTTGCAAAACTGATGTTCTACTCAATTAGGTAACATTTAAGCAGCATTATTTATTGGTTGTAAGGCTGCAAATTAATTTAATTTGGTATCTTATCTGTCCAACTCTGGAGAGAAGCCAAACATGTCAAATGCCTGGCATGAACAATGCAATATGGCCAAGGGGTGGTAGCAGCACAGAGAAGTCCTAGGGCTACACAGAACTACTCTTCAACAGCAAACCTGAACAGCTAGCTTTGAGTATTGTAACTTCACATCTCCTGGTGTCAGCTTGGATCCAGGATGGCACAGAGGAAACAGTCAACATCATGGATCTATGGATCCCACTGCAAGCGAGGGTGATTTATCCCACAGAAAGGGAATCAAACCCAGTGCAGCACAGATCCACCACAACACTCAGGGCTTCCCTTAAAAAAGGTTTATATCAAGAGATGCTCACATGAAGTAGAACAACGGCTGATTTTCCATTACTTAGTAAGTTCTGGCAAATAAAAACTCAAATCTTCACCTAATGTTCAGGTTTCCACATTTTGTGTTTTAAAACCACAGAAGACCCACTCACTTTGCACAGTTGCAGAGAAAATCATGGAATAACAGGATGGTTTGGGTTGGAAGAGACCTCAAATATCATCAAGCTTCAATCCCCTGCCATGGGGAAGCTTTGCTGACTGTTTAGGGTTACATTTCAAGTGCCCTGAAAATTCTGTTCTCCAAAGTATTTCAGATTGGTTTTTATGTTGCTTTATGCACCTTGATATCTAAACACTTTTTTTTTTTTTTTTTAAAGGAATTTGAAGACTGTCACTAAACGGAACTCAGCTTTCTCAGCAAATAGCTTTCACATTTTTCTAATATCCCACAGCTCTGATCTCACACAATCTACGAACAGCAAGTCCTTTAAAAATTATTTTTATGGAATCTCTTAGCTAATTTTCCTAAAAAACTCCCACTCCAGAGCATCAGCCCAAGGCATAACTAATGCCTAAGAATGAGGACCCTCAGGAAAAGCAGGATTCTTCCCAGAAAACTAATACAGCCCTCGAAAAAACTCAGACTGTCATAAAACCTGAGCAGCTGGCAACTCTGTCACCATGAAGTATCCATATGGAAGACCGAGATGTGTCAAACTACCCAAAACGAGTTTGGATAGTGCAGAAGATGGAATAAATAATTCAGTATCTTCAACACTTTCAACAGCAGGTAGTAGATATGCTACCTGCTCCTACAACGTGCCAAAATGTAACATGCGAGTGAGAGCGAGCGAGAGAATGTGAGTATCTCCAACCTGTTTTCATGAGGATATTTTGCTCGAGGAACTTCTCTTTTTAGAGGCATATGATCCATATCAGATGTTTGTCAGGAGCAGGCAGCGCTACAGAACATTAGGAATAACTTAGTGATTTTTAATATATATTCACAAAGAGAATTCTCAAAGTCCTGAGTATACATGTATTTTAAAAAAAATGTATTTTAATCAAATATTACAAAAAAAATACAAAGGGAAAAAATGTATTTCTCTCAAATGCCCTTCACACTTCTAGAATATTTGTTGCTGCAGCACAGTGGCAACTTTCCTGCCTTAATATAAGCCGAGCAAACTATTCCATGTGCTCAGTGAAGTGGCAATCAGATCCACAATTTAAATATTTCTGCTCCATGTTCATGACATAGTTCAACTATAAAACTACATTGTGCCGTGCCAGTCTTCTGCCATCTCTTCCTATGAGAAACAGCCACACATTGGTGCATAAACCTTCATCGTTTATACTCAAAGGAGATAAAGCGACACTACCATTCCCCAAGAAATTAAAATAATTTAATGCTTAAGGGCTTCCAGACCTGTCTTTGGAGGGCCAAACGCCTTCCTACACGGATTTATCAACGAACACTTCATCAAAAACACAGGGACAGCAGGTAAGCTGATATTCAAAAGCACATCAATAAGGAAAATGTCAGGTTTTGTGTATTGCACACTATTTTGAGCCCCTCCACTTTCTGATTATAACATTTCTGTAACTCAGCAAAGCCCACACTCGCTACCAGATTTGAACGATTGCACCGAAATGGCTGAGCGACCGACTGAAGTGAGATTTCAAAGAAGTGAGACAAACACTCGCCTAAATTCAAAAGCTGCCAAACATATTTCATCAGACTTTCAAAAGATAATTGTTTTGTCTGTTCTGAATTAAGCTTTAAGTGCTTTAAGAAAGGTTTCTCCACAAACATGGCTAAAGATCACAAAGTGGAGCATTTGGAATGAATGGAACCCTTCAGTCATATATTTATTTACTATCACTTGCATCATGCCTGGCATATACCACAAGCTGCTTTATTTCCATGTCCATAACATGATTTTAAGGATAATCTATACTGATGTCCTACCATTTTATTTCACATGCTATCATAACAGGGTTTTTATTTATAAAGCAACCAGGGAAAAAGAAGGAAATAAAGGGTCTCAGCTCTGCAGCCCGGAGCTCCTTACCTGGGATGTAAGGGACTGATGCAAGAGCTGAGACAAACAGGAGAGAATTCAAAGAAAAAGAGAATATGTCAAACTCATGAGAATTTAACAGCCATGGAAATTAGGCCATTGCCCAGTTTTCTTCTCCAGCTCCTGGCTGAGAGTTTTGCAGGGTTAATAACATTAGACATTTACGGTCATGTTTGATCAACTGATACAACACAGATCTGATCCTTGAGTAAGCAACTCAAACCTGAACACTGCAAGATGCTGGTATTTCCCCACATGGAAAAATCCAATAATAAAATAATAATTTAATAAAAATACTTCCAGCTTCCATATATTTCACAAATTGTGCTTTCCCAGCGTGTGGTGGCCGGTGAACACACACTATTTGTGCTTTCCCAGCGTGTGGTGGCCGGTGAACATACACTACCAAGGACAGAGAGTTCTCAGTAAGACAAGTCCCTAGAACCACAGGAATCACTTTACATTAGGGTGACCAGAAAGGCTTCTCCCAGGATGCTTGTTCTGTTCTGTTCATCTATCCCAATTTGGATTCCCCGGTTGCCTGTCAGCCTCCGCCCCTCATCACTCCCCCAGAGCTTCCCCATTGGCCTCCATTCCCTGGTCCCACCTTTTCCCCCAGGTAAAACTGTGATTTCTGGCGTCACGGTGGTATTTGCCTCTGCACCCCTGGACAGTGTAGCAGCAATAAATGCTCCTGCCAGGATGCACCCAAACGCCCTTCTGGACTCTTTGGTATTGACTGTGACACTGAACCCACCCGTGCGTCTGTGGGGGCACGCGGGGCCCCACGGAGCCGGGCAGGGACAGTGTTACCAGCACATCTCATATGCAACTATTACTTCTGAATTATTTTTATCATTAAATAAAGCATCCAGTGCTTTATTTAATGATAAATTAAATTCCCATTATTCCCCAGGAACACAAAAGAGAAATATGTCTCTCTGGGGTTGAAATCATATGTTAAAAAGATAGAACACCATACCAGATGTTATCTAATCTTTAAGAAACTGCGGCCAAGGCTTGCTTATCAAGAGCCACCAAGCGAACCAGGGCCACAGTGAGAAGTCAGGAGCCCAAGCCAAAGTTTAGATAAGCAAATATCATGGTCTAGTGATTTAATCAGCTCATGTAAGACCATGTAACTGTTTATGTATCTTATGGGCCCTGCTCACCACAGTACCTGACAGGTTTCCCAAAATATTATCTTTGTGAGAGCGTACAGAGTGATTCAGCATTTTCAGATCTCATATCTTCACTCCCAGAGAGATGTGCAAGCACAGATGTCTGCGTGCATGCACATGCAGATACATGACACATAAATACTATATACACACATATTTTCTAGCAAAATCCACCATAAAACTATGAAACATTCTGAATTGAGCTATTTAAACTGTGGCCAAGAAAACTGTTGACAAGAGCTAATTTGTTATTGAAAAAAGACTGCGCATCTCTCCATGACAGAAACTAAAAATCTGTTCAAGATGTCTGGGCAAGGAGCTTTCATATCTGAAAAGGCTGAGCAAAGTAGAGTAGTTTTGGTGAAGGTCTCCAAATAACACCATTTTTCCAGCAATGCCTTTGAACTACACATAAAACCTTTCAGGAGCTCCTGAAAAGGAAACTTGAGTCAAGCTGTTTGTCAAGATGACTGGAGATGTTCTTTGGAAAGTATTTCCAAAAAGTTCTGGAGCAATGGTAGCTGTACAATCATATGGGATTAATTTTCTGTATATATCTCTTTATACTACTGGAAGAAACAAATTAACTTGGAAATTCAAAGATCTTTATACAGCCCTGTGCTCTTAGGTACAAATATTTAAGTAATCTTTACTTCCTGTCAAACACTGAAATGGATATTAAATTATATTAAATTATTATAGATACAAGTAGTAAAATTTCTTTTCTGCTTTCTCTGTTAGCTCCTGCATCTTGGTATTTCTTACACAGAGTATGAAAGATATTTTAATATTATCTTTGATTTAAATTGCTTCTTCTATTAAAACACAAACTGTGTGCTTGATGTATAAACACCTGCCCAGAAGCCTCACAAATTTTCCCTGTAAGGGATCACAGGTTTAGGAAAACAGTATTTATTCACAATACTCCTTTCCCTGATGGTTTCAGGATGCCATCCCTTTAGCCACTTTTTTTTTTTTTTTGTCCCCTTTAAAATAAATAAATGAACAAACCACACAGAAGGAAGGAACTTCAACATTTCAGCCCCAGCTGAACCCAAAACTACCCACTGAGCCCTATGACCCCCACTTGCATGTGCTCAGCACAGTGGGCATTGCACCAACCTGCAGGTATATGGAAGGGGTGAAATGCTCCCCTTGACTTAAATATGAAATTAAGGAGAAGAATATAATTAGTGTTTAAAGAGTGGGGAAAAAAAAAAAAAAACTGTGGGAAATGTCCCTCTCTCCTTTTCCAGGACCTGTGGATTGACTTCATGAGAAAGAAGCAGTCTAGTAGATAAAATATAAAAAATTCATTCTTTCCTTCTCTCTTGTTCCTGTGTGTTAGTAGAAGGAACAAAATGAAGGAGCAAGGAACTAGTGAAAAAAATATCAAGCCAAAATTACATCCGTCAGGGTGATGGAGTGCAGTGTCCTGCCCAGTCCCACCGCAGACCTCCTCGGGGCTACTGTTTCAAGTAAAAATTAAACAAGATGACACAGAAACAGTCCAAGATTGACATTTTCCAGCTTTGTGTCATGTTACATTATTTGAATGAATCTCAACTTTTAAAAACATCCAAAGGAAAGAGAATGAGGGTTGTATAAAACAAAAAAGACATGTAAGAAATAAGACTCTCACTAGAAGAAAGAGAGCCACCCATGTTGATACTACCAAAGGTAAGAATATTTTTAAGGACACTGTTACCTATCCCATCCACTCTCATTTTATTGCCAGATTAATATGAAAAAGGCTTATTATTCCACCAGTATTTTTCCCCTGTGGCTTTGCCCAGGTTGTGCCCATAGGTCCATCTCAAAGGTTGCTGATGGAGCCCAGTGTTCCCACCACAGCCGCTCTCCCAACCACCTTCAAGGTCCAGAGTCACGCAGCACAAGGGTTCAGCTTTACTGGAAAAACAACATCCTGAAACTACTGAAAAAGCTCTTCAGAAGTATGAAAAATAATATGCAGCATTTTTTTTCTTCAGTTACCACGAAATTCGAAGCAGCCAGCAATCAACCTCCCTCTTCTCAGCACTCAAAAGCACTTACAGAAAGCCTGTTCTTAACCCGGCTGCAGAGAAAAAGTTCCCTTTTATCTTCCATTTATTTTCATTTTTACCTGAAAGGCAGAAAAGAGTTGGGTTTTATGTACACCAGACACGAACTGAACTTTTTTTGCAGTGCATTAGACTGCAATTGCCTTCCCCCCATATGAATGCATACCTGAATTTCCACAAAAAAAGAAAAAATAACAATATTGCCCTTCTGATTTAAGCATGGCCTGTACTCAACGTAATGTTCATCTATACGTGTTCTCACTGTTTAAGAACTCGGCGCAGGTGTTATTAATAAAATAAATTTATTTTTAAAAAGGATGCTATTCTATAAGCTTTGAAGCTCACACATAGTCTAACTTAAGCCAGCTTGGGCTCATCTGGTCTTTAAATGAGCCCTTTCATGTGGTCAGCCCACGAGCCATACGTACTGCTGCTCAATCACGCCACTGTACATCGTCAGCGCGAGGATGATTTGCATGATTTGCATTTCCTGTGCGCTCCAGCTTCAAGGAGCTCTAAGCACCACGTACAAAAGAAACCACCGCCAAGTAATGCAAAGATTTTTTAGTTAAACCAGATGAGACTGTTTCAGTCAGGCTTGCCAATAGTGAAAAAAAAAAAAAAAAACTTTTTTTTTAAATAACCCTGGGTTGTCATTGAAAAGCTGGCTTCTGTTTTAGTTACATTTTACATTGAAAGGGACGTTTCAAAAAAAAAAAAAAAAACAAAAAAAAAAAAAAAGGGGAGGGGGAGGGAAAAAAGTCTCAGGGATATCCTGTTAAATAAGGATTATTTGGAGGGAATCTGAACCTTAGAATCATACCTTTACTTTTAAAATATCAAAGCTGTATGAGACCCGTAATAAATATGGCCTAGCAGAAAATAATTTACTTAAGAACTTTTTTCCCCTCAATATTTCTTAGCTTTTGGCACCACATTATGTTAGTAATTTATTTATTTAATAGCACATAAATGGATGCTGATTACATTCAGTTTCATAAGGTAGAAAAACTAACCTAACTAAACTGAATTCACTGATAGCTGGTTAATATTTTTCCCTATGAAGAAATCTTTTATTTTATCCCAAATGATCAATAAAAGCTAACGGACAAACAACTAAGATAGAAACAGCATTACAGTGGGCTTCAATGAATAAGAACTAAAATTTAAAAAAAAGTACCAGAGCCTTGTTGTCATGAAAAACAGAGACAGATGGGGAGCCAGACCTATATGATGCTACAAATAGATGAATATCTTGTAAGGATTTCAACAAATGTTATAAGACCTAGTCAAAATTTGAAAAAGTACAATGAAGCAGCACAAGCAGATCTGAAGTTCACTTGAAATCCAAGCCATACTATCATCATTATATAGATTAACAATGTTTCAAAAAGACAGTAAAAATTAGAGCCTTTATAGTATCTTTTCTAGATAACGGCACAGCTAAAAATGTCATTATTGAATACAAAAAGAATAAAATTACAGAAGTTTGCTGTAACAGCTACTTTGGAAATGAGGTGCATCCTGTTCCCCCCTGAAAAGTAAAAGTGGGTGTGTGCACTTCACGTTCCAATATTGGATTGTATGGCGGGTTTCCCTTTAAACTGGTAGATAAACTGAGATGACTAAAGACTATCAGGCTGAGTGAGCTGTATGTGCCCAGCTACAGGGTGTACATCACACCTGCCTGACAGCGACCCAAGTCAGGCTGCTCCAGGAATCTGCACATCATCATGCTCCAGAAAAACCACAGCCAACTCCTGGCACTGCCTCTTCCAAAGGACACTCGTTTTTAGAAAACTAAGTTGCATCTTGGTTTGGTTTTTTTTTTTTTTTCCCCCTGTGTTGTTCAAATGGAACCAAATATAAGATGTGGGCAAAACCGTTACCGAGGGGTTAAATTCTGTCTTGAACACAAAAATTCCACTTATTTCATTGTTGTCTGCAAATATACAGTCAAGAGCCACATTTAATCACCACGCGTAGTTTCTGTATTGTGACTGTAAGATTTAGTAATCGAAATGGCTACCAGAATAAAAACACATTCTGTCATTTTTCCACTTAGACAGCCCCTGTATAATGCTCTTAAAGGTCAGCTAATTTTATTATGGAAAGTAACTAATAACCTTTATTAATTCTTACGCTCGCAGTTTTCAAGCATGTCAACCAAATAAATAATACGCTGCAGGAAGACACCACACAAACCAAGCTGTTGAATACAATCTCTCTGCATTTGCAACAGACAAAAGAGGTCATTAGAAATGTAATACACGGGGGTTTTTTTGCTCTGGAAATTAGGAAAACATGAATAGACAGCTTTTTGAAAGCCAGGCTGCTGGTCCTCCCCCATGCTCCAAGATGCTGAGACCACCAAATGAGGTGCTAAATTCACTAATACCCAAGCACAACCATGATCCCAAATGTTAAGCAGCACCTTTTTTTTTCCCCTAATTTCCTAAATTTTCAGGATGTGCACAATATTGGAGACCATAAGAGTTTTGCTTAGAAACTTTTCTGCTGTTTTTCATTTAATAAAATGACTGAAAAACGTGTAAATATCCAAGTTAAAAAGATACGTGTTTATATTTTATTCTCACGATATCTCTTGCATGGAAAGCATCATTATGTTGCACACTACATAAAATGATGCAAGAATACCCCCATTTATTAAGGATTTTTGCTTTCCTTAAGTGGATCAGAATGTAGAACTGTTCATGGTAAGCATTTCCTAGCACACTGCTTTGGGTGAGTGTGTTCCTAAGAAACATTACAACGCCTGAAACTAAAAATAGATGGTTATTTTTAGCTATTTAATCACATGAGAAAAAAGACACAGTTTGTATCAGTCTTCTTAAATTTACAAAGTAATTCCATAACGCGCCCTGTGTGTGTGCATCATGAAAATCCCTGGCACTCAACCTCCGGGCTCACACACCGGCTGCAAGTGGAAGCAAAATGGGGTATAAAAGATTCCAGCAACAATAGTCTTGTGACTAAATCAGAAACAGAAGCACAAGTCATGAGCCAAACAGATACCTATTGGTTTCCTTGAGCTTAATCTGATTAAAACATGGCTCTCAAAAATGTTAAATAGAATGCCACGTCAGAGAGCTGGCAAGTGATAAAAATAGTTCATGACAGGAAATCATTATTAAAGCAGCATTACTTGTGTATCTGTTATGGAAATTTCCCTGTAATTTTTCTAGGTTTCCCCTTATGCTTTTTGTTGAATTGCTGTTATACTTCTTTTTTTTTCCTTTTTTTTCCCCCCTCAATGGCATGTAAGTTTGAGATGTAAAAAGAAAATTATCACTGCAATTTTCCAACTATACTCTGCTCAATACCATCTCAAGTGTGTCATACATCATCTTGTCATTCACTTGAACAAGAAAACACATAATATTCAGAGGTAGAAAATAATCTGAAATGGGGAAGTGCCACTAGGGCAAAACCACATTCATATGCCAGCACAGGGGAAGATTTGAAAAAAAAATAAAAAAATAAACTTCATCTTAATTTCAAGGACTTTCATAATGAAAGCATCTTAAATATAAACTTAATTGAGGGAAAAATTTCTATGAAAAGCTGCTAGGAATGACAGTAGAGACATTCTATAGTTCACCAATCAATATTAGAAGAACAAACATTGAGAAGATACCATTACAAATCAACCTGAATGTTTTCAAAAGCTTACACAATTGAAAGAAGATTCAGAACCTTAAGGAAAAATTTTAAAAATAAAGTCAGTATTTCTATCCCTCCTATCATTACCACTCCCCCCACAAACATCCTCCAGATTATCCTTCAGAGCAACCCATAAAATACAAACTAGAGTTGTAGTGTCTTGTCCTGCCTTTAGTTACATAATCCAGAAAAAGATTTTACAACAAAAAAAAAAAACAACCAAACAAAAAATAATCCCTAAAAATACATTTACAAGATCTTGTCTTACAAGGCCAACTCTAATTCCGAAGTCCCTATTTTTCCATACTGAAGAGACTTCAACAAACTTGAACAGCCACCCCCAAAAACCTTTGGTTTCTTTTTTAAATGTCACTGGTGAGAAAAAGCCTCCATCCATCACGTTAGCTTTCCATCCAAAACAGACATTTCATCTCTAATGATGATTCGGGCTTCTCCCAAGAAAAGCCAGGATTATCCGGTCACTGATGCAGTGCCTGTGCATCAAGACCCCCAACGTCCCTCCTGTACCACCACTCATCTTCCCTCTGCCCCCTGCACCCAGCAGCCTCTACCACTGACATGGACACTTAAAACAGGCAAGGTTCTTTTTAAATTTTAGGTCAAATTCAGAATTATTTGCTGCTGGAACATCATAAGGCAACCACATGATGCGGGGGAACAAGGAGACACTTCAGAGATGAGTCTAGATGGAAGTAGGGCTGGTCTTTAATTAAACTCCAACTACTGCCCACCTAAAATCCAGAAGTAACAATGCAATCACAGCAATAGTGACAATTTTTAAGACAGCAGAGTCACCACATGTTTTGCAAGTGTGTCTAAGACCTCCTTGATTTTTGTCTTGGATACACAGCCAAGCTCTGCCTGACTCAGCATGAAAGGGAATGCGCATCCTATTATCAGCAGTGCTTAAACCTTATTCCATAAAGAGTTTTCCAAGAGTACTCACATCTATTCCTCCCACATTAAGAAATTATTATCTAATACAGGGAGTAATCAGCTCATGGTCTTACTACAGTCATCCTCCTTGACAAAGCAGGGAAAAAAAACCACCCAACTGTGAAGCATTAGAAAGTCAAGGTTCAAAACATCCCCATATATTGAGATCAATGCAAATTTATTTAGATCTCCATGCAACAAGACCAAGTGTGGCCTCTTGATGCAGCCTGGTAAATTCAAAATCTCTATTTCTGCAACGGGCCTTCACCAGGACACATGGAACGTCACAGTGAAGGACACAGCCTCAACTGAGGACAGAAAAGCTGGTGACAGCTAATCCAGAACTAGTTTAAATGTTAATTTTAACACTTTACCACACCAGAACATCGTTAAACACTGAATTTCATGTTGTCCGGCCAGTTTTCTAATCTGAAATACCAATATAGAAGAATGGACTAATAGACAGTTAATTTATTACAGTATTACACACCCTTCCAAGTGAGAACTGAATGGCAGAGTTCAGGTGTGCACTGAGAGCCATCCAGATCGATGCAAATTTGTTCCCAACATGCCCTTTCTCATTCCATAGCCCCTCTCAGATCCATTTTCTCTGTATTACCCCAGGAAATGAGACATACAAGAGGAAAACAGACATTTTTGTGGTGCTTAGGAGCAAAAATATGTATGTGTAGAATTATATAGAGGGCCAGAACACCTCCCATCACTGCAGGCTAAATGAGTCATCCACTTCAGAATAATGACCAGTAATTAAACAAGAATCTGTAAAGCTGTTAAGTGCCTGTAACAATTCCAACCTATGACACTGAAGGGGTACAATCTTCCCATGTACTGAAACCATCCATGTGATCTATCATAGAGTGGAGCCTCTTACAAAACAACCTCTCACCCGTAGAAATTCTTCTCCCCAAGAAGCCAAACAAAAACAATTTAAAATATTTATGGCCATAAATTTCAGCCCTGTTCCATAAACTGATGAAGAGACATGACATCATGCTAACTACCTAGACCTGTCTGGTTGATAATAGTCCCAGGCTTCAGGCTGAAGACTGAACTGCAGGAGCATGGAAGAGTGTGAACCTCCAGGTCAGCACAGATGCTGAACGCAAATCTGACTAGCCAAAGCCAGAGCTGACACTCCAGCAAATATAGGAGGTCTGGGGATGCAGGGCTGACACCACAAAAACAGTCTTGCAGTATTTTTGCCTTCTTTTTAGCTTCCTTGGACTGAAGAGGAAGGTTTTCCTTAAAGGGACCTAATTGCTCCATCCTCCAGTTCCTGTATCCACAGTTCTGTTTTCAAGTGGTACAGACAGAAGCAAAATAATAGCAAGTCCCATGCTCCAATGGGACACTTCTGTTTTTTATCAGCATAGCAAGCTGCATCTCCCTTTGCTCCATGGTTTCTCTCACATTTACAGACCTGAGCTACATACCTTAAGCTTCCATTGCTTTACTGAAGTCCTTTCATACAGCTCATTTCTAAATCTTGTCTAGAAGTATTTGTTTTACCCTTCCTAGCCCCTTACATCTCTTAAGTGCCAAGCACTTGGCCGGCCAATATTCCCAAATCAGGCTTCAAAGAGGCAATTCTGAATTATCTTGACTCAGGTTGTGACAAGAAGGGGCAGGGGCCCCCAAAAGCGTGGTGCTCTGCTGCTGCAGGAAGGAGCAGATGGCCACCTTCCAGATGGCCGCCAACCTCGTCTCACCAACTGCAACATCTGTACCTTGAGTTACATCTCAGAGGATGGGCCTGACACAGACTGCAGGTCACTGCCCACGGCTCCCAGCCACACGGCTGCTCCACAAGCCAGAGCATTTTGCAAAATGCAGAATGACAAGCCTGAAAAAAGGTTACGACTAATTAAAGTCTGTAGCAGGGCACAGTTGAAAGAGAGTTCAAAAGTAGATGTTAGAGAGAAAGTCATCTTAAATATATATATTTTAAATGTTTCTCAAATCCAGTGTTTTGTCCCCAGCTACAAACATGCCTCGCTTTCCACATGGCTCCTTGCAGACCTGGAATTAAGATGTGAACTATGCAAACCCAACCAACCCCAATGGTTTTGCTTCCAGGTCACTCCACAGCTGAGAACGAGCTCATTTTTTCAGCTTCCAGACCAAAAGTCTCTAACAGCACTACAAGAGTACTCAAAAATGGACTGGATCCAGCTTCGAATATGATAAACTTCCCAAGGCTCAGTGAAACAGTGGTCAATGAATTTTAGCTTGAAGTACCAAAGAGTAATTTGTGAGTTCTGTACCATCTAAGTCTAATTTTAACACAGCCACAAATTATATTGTTTATTCACATGAACTTAATTCAACTCCTCTTTGGGGCAGTTAAACTTGAAATCTACCAACAGGAAGGTAACTAAACAATTTTTTCTGCCACAATAAAAGGCTGGTATGAATTAATGATTTCACCAATTTTACAGCATACATTCTTCTAGAGTTTATTTAATAAATTCAAAAATTAAAATGTTACTGCTTTCTTATTCTAAATGCATAACCTCCTCAAAAAGACTGTTCCCAGACATTTAAAAGAAAAAAATTGTGTTTTACAATAGGAAAAGGGAGCACACCGCATTTCAAAATCCATTAAAATATAAAATTCTGGTTACAGGCTCAACAATCTGCCTAATTAGTTTTTTCTAATTAGCAGGATGCTCTAACCTCTTTAATAAGACTTCTGTGGACAGAATGTTCCATACTGGTTATCCATCTGAGGAAAAAACTAAACAAATACTTCTGAAGTGCAGCTAATAGAACAAACGTGGTTGGGCTTCATGGTCAGAAGCCTGCTCTGGCATGTAATAGTGGCAATCTGCAAAAACATGAAATATTCTACCTTGGATACACTACTGCTCACACTAAACACCCCTCTGGATTTTAAGGACAAAATAAAAGATGTTATATGGACAAGCAGCAATGAAGTTACAGTTTTAAACCCCGTGCTGGAAGGTAAAATAAATAAATAAAATAATATTCAAAAAAATAAATTTAAAAACAAAATAAAATATGCATGGACCAGACACCATGGAAAAGTGAGCTGAAGAGATAATGGGAAGGCAAATACCGCAGTGATGCTGTAACAACCCAGAGCGTGGCTGCAAAGGCGTTTGGCTGCACTGCAAGGCATTTGCTCAGTGCACACAGCTTTTGCACCTTCCTCTTCCTCATTCAGAGTCTTAGCGTGTACCTAACAATTAACAAGCAACAGTACTGTCTCCAAATCCCATTTTATCCAATAAAAAACATTCTCATTATTCCCTTGTATCAACCATGCCGTTCAAGAACTATGGGTTAAGAGAAATGGGGAGCCCCAGCAGTATCTGTGACCAGAGGAAAACTCTGCAGATAAAGAAAACTCAGGCCCCTGGCTCCATTAGGAGTTTGGAGAGCAGCTGCTGAGCTTCATCTCAACAGCTGAAATATCCTTTATACTCCTTAAAAATGCAGGAAGCACACAAGCATCTCAAACTCCCTCCCTGCCACCAATTCATTCACCCCAATTCCACCCATGGCCCCAACATGTTGGTCTCATCACCCATCAGCAGACAGGAAAACTATTATATCCTTCACTTTTTTCCAATCAGTATCTAGGAAAACAAGAGCCATGTGCAAAATATAATCTAAGAACAGTCTCTTGAAAAGCTCCTGCTAATGACAGGAGGTACAGAGGCACCATAAATATTGACTTCAAACACGCTGAGCCCCAGAGACCCCACGCACTCTACAATGTCAATGACCTTCCATGCAGCTGTTAGCATTGGAAATTAGGATTTTTCAAGTACAGATGCTTACTTTAATGCTGAATTTATATTCCACTCATCATAGCATAGCATGGTTAACAGTTGGACTTGATGCTCTTAGAGGTTTTTGCCAACCCTAATGATTCTGAGTCTATAATTAAAATCTAATATTTTTCTTCTGTATTGAAATGTAAAACTATATAAAAGTATTTTCCAGTGTGTTTACACCAGAATGAGTATTATTTCAAGGCAAGACCACTCTCTAGGTTCTCTGCTCCATGTTAAAAAAAAAATGAAAGAAAATGTAGGTTTTATTATCTCTAACTCATGATGCAATTTTCAATAAATACATTAGACTCTGGTTTTCCAGATTCTTTTGTGGCAATTACTCTTTTCTGACACTCCTCCCTACCATTCCTGCCTATGGATCTTTTGTCTTTTGGGGGCAAGACCTGAGGTCTGTGTTTACAGCACTTCAGACCTGAATGCCTCAACAGCCACAGAAACCACTGAAAACTGATTCCAGACCAGGCCAGGCCCACAGGATCCTCTGCAGGGCTGGTATTAAACCTCAGAAGAGCAAGTTCTGCTGCAAACCAGATCTCACCTTGAGTAGATGGCAACGCAAAGTCTAGAGGAGGTAAAGATGAGGGCTCTGTAATCAAGTCCTCGTCCAAAAAAGTCTCTTAACTGGAAAACATCATTTGAGTCATCAGTAACCAAAATGGTCAATTGACTCCACACAAGTGAACTTCCCCAGTCAGGACCTTGAAGATTTGTGAAAGTCATGGAGAAACACAAGGACACCAAAAATTTGCTCCTGGGATAACTGAGCGTCACAAATACCAACAGCTGTCCCACACCTGATGGTAACTCAAGTTCCTCCCAAAGCACCCACCCACCTTTCTTCCTCCCACTTTGACGCTTTACAGCTAAGACTTGAGGATGTAACAATAAATTGGAACCAACTTTAGTCTAGGATGATGACAACAAAGAAGGAATTCAAGGGGTAAAGTAAAAAAAAAAAAAAAGAACAAGAAAATGGTCACTCTATTAACAAAAGAAAAAAAAACCTCAAAAACCTGCCAAAACCTCCCCCAAAATTCATCTCCTCTTCTTGCATAGTTTTAGCATCTTTAGCACTATTTCTCCAAATTCATTTGGCAGATAAAATTTTTAACTGTTAAGTTTTTAATAAAATTGACTACTAGGAAATTTCTGCATTAAAAATAATTTAAAATAATTCAATTCCTCAGGGTTTAAGCATAGAGATGTCGCTATGCATGATCACTGCTCCATGTTTAGTGAGTTACAACTCTTCTGCCATGAGTAGGAAATGCGTTTTGCTCACAAAAGCCAAAGGCACTGTCAAACCTGCAGCAATCTGCAGAACATTAGGAAAAAAATGCCTGCAAACTAACTGTTACTAGATAATGGTCCCATTTATCATTCTTAAATTCCCTCTTTAATTAAAAATGGGATATTCTCTTACATAAAAAAAAAATTGCAGATGTTCTCAAATCACTCCCCTTCAATTTTTTAGTTTTTCCATATATAATATACATAGAATTACGTGTTCAGGAATTTTCTCATGTTATTACATAATACCTAAATACATGCAGATTTTTCCATATTCTATTTAGATACACATCATTTTACATTGAGTATGCTATGCTAAAAAGTATTAGCACTCAAAGAAAACACGATAACAGAAATCAATAGGAATACCATTTAACTGCAAGAAAAATAGAATTTGAAGTAAATTTTCTATTGCTCTACCCATAATAATTTACACCTTTTCTTTTTGAAACATTTGGTAAATCACTAGTTTAAAGGACCGATGTAGTTACATCAGGTAAGGTGGTGCGAGAGAAACCTTAGCTCCACTCTAAATACATTTTTCCCCATATAATTCTTTGAAATACTGCTAAAAGGCATAAATTCTTCCAGTAATTCTGCAACAAGAAAGTCATGTATTTGCTTTCAATGTTGTAGCCACTGCTGTTTCCTTCATTCTTTCTTCAAGTTGCAACTAGACAGAAATAGAAGTTCAAGCGTGCAACAAGTAAAATGGAAATTAAGAGAGCTGAAACAAAAAAATGATGAACAAGAAGGCAAGGTTATAAACATAAACAATAAAAACAGTCAGCGCTCTGAAATGGAAAGCATTCTTTAAAATGACTGTGTCCACTGGACCATCAGAGTAAATGTGCAGGAGGAAGGGAGGAAAAGACAGGGACAAAGGACAAAGGCAAGAAAGGAAAAATACTGTCCAAGGGAATAAGGAAATGGTGGAAGTCTGCATTACTGAAAGACGAACAAAAAAAAGTCTTTCAGTTGCTTTGTATTCATCAAAGATATTCCAATTAATAGACGCAATGTATGTATTCCTAATATTTGTTTTGAAGGGAAGTTAAATCTATCATCATAATGACTCGAAGTCTACCAATAACAGGTACCATTCCCAAGATACTTAGGCTGAGACGTATAAAAGGGAAGAGGAGGAGGAAATAAATTGATCAAACTGTGGTTTGGGGGAGCCAGAAGTTGATCCTAAATTAAATGTTTTCCATTGCACCACAATTTGGCACATAGATTGTAATCAAACTCCTGCTTAGGTATGTGTTGCTTATTTAGGGAAGAAACGATATCATAATCCACAAAATTAAATGGTTTATGTGTCAGTTTAGGGTAGCATTTCTGTTTGATACATAATGGCCTTTATGAAGCAACCATCCATCCACAACCACCTTCACCCACCGTGCCTTAGCTCACACCAGAGTGGGCTCCAAGATTATGGCCTGAGTCCCTTGGCTGAAACTACACCAGGACGTCATGGCCCTTGGAGAGCATCCAGTGGACTCCAGCCTTGTTTTAGGAACATTCAGTCTTGTAATCCCAGAGGAATTGAGAAAATAAAATCTGAAAACACCTTTGGGCACATTTTCCAGAGTGACCATGGACCTGGTCAGTGCCTTCAAAATCCGCACTGAAACTCACGGATACCCACAGCAGGTGCTAACAGCCCTCAGAGGCAAAAAAAGAATCCTGGAATGGTTCGGGTTGGAAGGGACCTTAGAGATCATCCACTTCCAAAACCCCTGCCATTGGAACCTTGGTTGCTCCAAGCCCCATCCAAGCTGGCTCCCAGGTACAGGCACATGGGCTGAAATAGGTAAGGAAAGACCTCTGGATTCTTGGTCTGTTGAAGACTGGAAACTGAGCTGTCACAACTACCTGAACCAAGACTGTCAAACTTCTTTGGGTCAAGTTAAAGCATACCAAAAACCCCCCCAAAAATATATATATTTGTAGTAGTGTTAAGGTAGGTCATCTCCCAAAATTACTTTGCTAAAATCAGTTTGTACAATGTAAAATTCCTTTTCACTATGCATCAATTCACAAAACCCAGTCTAGTTGTGAGTACTCATTAAGAAAATTAGTTATTTATTTCACCAGAACATAAAGCTATAAATCTAAATCATGTGCAAGGCAAGTATCTGACAAAATTTTTATATATAAGTTTATATAATATTTACTTCTTAGCTAAAAAAAAAAAAAAAAAAAAAAAAAATTGAGATAAAAAAAAAGCAGCACCGAAAAAAAGGAAAAAAAAAAATCATTATTTTTTCTCTTTATTAGATGCAAACTAAAGCTTTTTTTACTTTCCCTTTGGAAGATCAAATTAGTGTTATGGGCTGGAATGACAATGAATTGTGGAAAGTATCATATTCTTTATAATATAGTAGTGTATATGTTTGTTATTTGGAAACAGAAATGTAATCCATAACTAATCTAGAAATAAAATATATACACAGCAACCATTTAAAAGGACAGATAAAATCCTCATTAAAATCCTAAGTGCAGAAATACTGAATCATAATGCACAATTTCATTACATTTTACTACCAGCAATGTAAATATCAATTCTCCAGGTGATTCATAAAATTCATTTTAGAAAGAAAAATAAGGATTTCACCCGGCATTTGAGAACATAAAGGAAAACACATGCTAGGGTTTGAAAACCCAGACTGTTCTTTCCTTCTCTCATCAGAATATTTTGCTGGAATTTCAGCAAATCTTTTACACATCAAACAGACAACTGCCATTTCACATTAGCACTTCGTACAGATCACCCAGCAGTCCCAGCCCATGTCCTTCCCGGCCCTGCACCTCTCCCTGCATCGTCTTCATCATTCCCATCTTACTTCTGCCAAATCTCAGCTCCCATATATACACTCCCCCTGACTTCAAAGGAAGGAGCCTGCATTTAAACTCAGTTAAACCCTCTTTTAACTATCCAAATTGTGAAATTGCCTAATAATGGGAGAGTATTTAAGGAAAAAAAAAAAAAAAGCATGTTGGACAAATTAACCAAGTAAAGTTTTTGGAGGGAAGAGTGCATGTGGGGGTTTCCACACAAAAACGTAAAGAAAACCTGTCACTTTTAAAATGAATAGCTACCATCTGCCAGCATTTTATCTGAGGCAAAGTTGATTAATGCAAAGTGAATGTTTAAGATCACATTGCTGTCTGCCTGAATAAATTTCAGGTAGTTTACTTGGGAGATTTTTTTGTCCTATTTCTTAGAAGTTTTTTTTGCTGTTCTTATTGGATCGCCCCCTCCAAGTTTTTCAGCAGCTAGAGCTAAGAATAAAAACATTTGTTCTTAAATCATGGTGCTGTACAAGGACTTTCGAGCACCAGAGTATTGTTTCTGACCCCCTCAGAACAAGAGAATTCATCTGCATCAAAAGGACACCCCATCTCCTTCATCGGCTTCACAAAAACTTTTCAGGCAGCCTCTCTCCATCATACTGAAAAGGAAATTTTCGCAGTCTGGTTGTGAGCAGAGAAACAACAGCAGTGCTGTTATCCTCAATAGGAAATTATTTTGCCTCTAGACCTTCCCTAATTTTTTACCTCATTTTTTAACTGGGTTAAGTTTTTTTACTAGATTAAATTCTTTTTACCAATTATTTAATGATTTGCTTTTATTTACACTATCTTCCCCATTTAAAAAAAAAAAGCAAATCAATTATAGATCCTAAACCTTTTCTTCGTTAACTTTTAACACCTTGGTTTATATTAGTGTTCTGTTAAAAATCATTCTCAAATCCGTTTGATAATATACTCCCCGTCAGAAGTTCTCTCTGACCAATAACATTTTCAGGAGAAGTTTCCAGAACAGGCTTTGGGCAATTTTTACCTAAATCAAACAAAACCCAGTTTTACACATGCATTCCCATGTTACATTTTTCCAGCATCAGATGGCCTCCAAGTTCTCCCTCAGCAGAGAGAATTTCACACCCCTTATCCAGGCTGGGACACCCTCTATTATCCAGGGCTACAGCAGTGGAGGGCATCATCTGTGCTAAGTGGTGGAGCTTCGTGCCGTTCCATATGGACGTATATTCTCCCTGCTTACACTCGAAGCTGGCTGGACACCAGCCAGCTCTGGTCAGAAGTCACCAAGTTGTTTTAGCTCAGTACATGGTGCCTGTGTCTCGTATCTCAGTAGGGTTTATTGGTTTAGGCTCAACATGGTGCTAGGATGGCCATCTGGCCCCCGGAGCGGAGCGAACTCCCAGCCAGCTCCCTCGGAGCGTGGGCAGGACAAACGTGTGTGCGTTTGCACCAGCCCGTGTGAACTAACCTGGGTGAACTCCAACGATTTGTTCAGGGGGAAAAAAATGCGAGCAAGTTTAGCACTAATGGAATGAAAGAAGTAATGACCCTTTGTTCAGAGAGGGAGCGGAAAAGCGGAGCGCTGGGTGAAGCAGTGGCTCCCACACCCTCCTTTGGGCACCTCCACAGCAAGGTGAGAATGTGGATATTTGTACCCATCAGTGAGTTACACCCACATGGTATTTTTAATCAAAAAAGTGTTTAAGGCCAGCTTGGATAGGGCTTGGAGAAACCTGGTCTAGTGGAAGGTGCCCCTGCCCATGGCAGAGGGGTTGGAACAACATGGTCACCTGCAAACCAACCCAGGCTGTGATTATGTGTTTCTAGGAGACTTGAACCCTGTCCTTATGGGATACTGGATATTACATTAGGTCACCTTATACATTCATGCCTTTACACCAGCTCATCAAAGCACAAGGGAGCTCTAGGAGCACATTCCACTGTGCCTCACACAGAACTGCAGTTGAAACACACGGAGCAACAAAGATGCAGTGAAACCAAGACCACCTTGGACAGAAAATTATTCAGTAATTCCAAAGAGATGAGCCATGTCCCATCTTCAAATGCAATGAATTTGAGCAGTAACATCAAAGTACACACTCTTAGTAGTTAATGCTATGAATGGGATTTATGTTTATTCACCTATATATAGAAGCAAACACCATAAAATATGCCCAAAAAATCCCAAACAGTATCAGATTAACTTTTTTTTTTAATTTGTAGGTAAAGGGTTATCTTCTTTTAACTAATGTACTACTCATACATACAATTTATTCATTCCTTACCTGAGAATTATGAGGGCCAAATTCAAGAAAGGCCTCTAATGCAGGACACATTATTGCAGTTCCTACAAAGATTATATAAACATTTCCAGTATTCCCCAGAAAGATGTAAACAGGCACAGATGTTTCCAGCACAAATGGGTATCTGTGTATTCAGATTTAATGAAATTTGCCCTGCCCTGCTTTGAGTCACATCCTCAAACACCTTCTCCAGGGCATGCAGGAATGTTTCTGAAAACAAAATATCTAGAAAGCAGTTAAATCCTCAAGTTTGCAAATGCTCACACATCCACACAGTGCTATGTTTTCAGTAGGATTGAACTACTCACAGGAATAAAAATTTAAAAGATTGCTGGTTTTAAGATATTTAGGGGACACAGCCCACCAGTTAATAAAGATTTCACTCTATAATAAGGTGTTTTCTCCTTATAGAATAGAACAAAAGAATCAGAACTGAAACAGTCTTAAATCTAGTAGTTTCGATAGAATATTAAAAATAAAACCCAAAATCAAAAAACAACCACATCTACATTACATACTGTTGAAATATACTCTCCTTTGCTGAACACCACACCTCCAGGTTGGGGGTTTTTTCAGAGCTCTATTAATTGAAAACAATAATTTGTTTTCTCTTTTCTAAAATGTAAAAAGCCCAGAATTTGTCTTTAAAATATAGCTGTCAGATATCAAGGGGTATATATATGCTAACATTGACCCTAGGGGTATTTCAGGGCTAGAATCTGTTACAAATAAAATCTTTATTCATATGAACAGCTACCTGGGGGGCAATACTGAATGTTATACATAATATTTATATATATATATTTAAAATAAACAAGCAGTGCTATTAAAACACACTGGAAGCTACACTGAATTTAGTCACTCTCTTTTACAGATCTAAGTCTTACACTCCTAACTTTTGGGGGTATGAATCACTTTCTGTAGAGGATAGCTCCTAAATTATAAACTCCTTTCATCTAATGTGTCATACCAGTGTTTTACTATCTGTAATTTAATAGATTGTTCACTGTAAGAAAGAAAATAGCTACAAGAAAAATGAAAGCTTTTTTTTTCAATAAATTGTGAAACAGCATTTTCAAATTTGAGAACTATCCTTGAGTCAAGAAGAAAAACAAGGCTAAAATTTTTTTTTTTTTTACACATTTTCTAGAATTACAAAATAGTCACTGTGTGCTATGGAAAACAACTTTAGGCTAAAGATCAGACATCCACATTTATCAAGGAGTTGAAGCTGTCTGAAGGAAGTTGGGAGACAAAGCAGTGAACACAGCAGTTTTGCAGAGTGACAGCAGCCTGAGGAGGCTCTGCTGGACCTTCCAAATCGATGGAATGAAGAAGATAATATCCCACCAACTGCTCACAAAACTCTCAGATTGTTGAAAGCCTTGTCTAGAGAAAGCAGACAGTAATTCCTCCCTTTTTCAGTGCATTTCAAATGCTGTGATTTGGAAACTACCGCCACAAGAATGAAACTACTCGTACAAACACAACATCCAAACACCTCCTTTCTAATTAAGGAAAAATTGTGTGTGACTCTACAGCAATTAAAACTCAATCTGTGGCTGCTGCACATCAATCTATGAGACCATTTCAAATTTTATAGGCAAGTGATCCACCTTCATATTCTCCTTCTGGCCTTCCAAGTTGAAGGGACTCTGCACGCCCAGGCTTCCCGTTCCTCAGGACTCCCATGCTCCTCTCAGGAGATGAAGGAAGACATGAGCTAACACACTGCTCAACAAAGCCAGGAGAACAGAAAAGCAACACTTTTCTGGAGAAATGCAGCACAGACTTTGCATTGGGGAATTAATATAAATCCACGCAGTACTGCAGATCAAACACTGAGTGTCCGGTATCTTCCGTAACAGCTCCGCGTGCTCCCTGTGGAGGGTGAGGACACCTTCTCCCTGTGACAGTCCTGGGGAAATCTCCACGTTCTTGAGAACATGATGGTACTGCACACCAAGAGAGCAGCCGTACAGTTCACAAAAGTTACATTAAATGCCCTGTTTGTTACCAACTCAGCTTTAGTTCTTGCTCAAGGGAGGACATGTCTGTTCTCTGATAAAATAATTAGCAAGTTCATCACAGAAACTCTCTGCTCACTGCAGAGTATCTGAATTTAACATCTACAGCTCTGCACTGCATCCTTTGTTTCAAAAGCACTTTTTAAGACTGCTCCTTAACTCACTGTCACATTTAAACTAACAAACCTTCTTCCTCCCAAAGATCAGCTTATATGGATAGAAGTCTAAGTCCTTTAAAACATATCTACACTACTCTAAAACGTATCTAACATCAGACTTAATGGCATCAGTATTACTTCTCACACACACCAGGATCTTGAAATAAAGTACAGTTTGAACATAAAGATTTAGTAAGGCAGCTCCATTATCAGAAGTGTTTGCACTTGAAATATCCGTGACCTTTCTGCATTATTAAACACACAAATAAAAACAAGGTACTTACAAAATGTCACATTTATGAAAAGCACTTATAAAAGAAAGGGGTTTTTTCCGTAAATAATGTCAATATTATAAGTAATGCAAATTTGGTATTTTCCACGACCTCACAAGAAGGTTGAAATATTTAAATGTGCAATTCTAAACACAGAGTCCTGCCAGTTTGCAGTGGAATTTTGTCTTTGCAAACTACTACCTGGGAAGCTGATCTTCAGTGGTTACTGGAAAGCTTAGAAATAACAGAATTAACATTAATTTTACTCAATGGTTTTTTCTAATAGGAAAGTAGCCATCCTTACTAGGTTGCAGTCTGATACACTTATACTTTCAATTTAATAGAATATTCGAAACATTCAATTACAAAACAAACATTAAAAATGTGCAAGTAAAGTAGAAGGTACCTCTAATCAGTTTTCCTCTCACCAGCCATATCAGCCCTTGATCCTAAAATTTTATGCTGCCTTCGAGGACAAGGTACAAATTCTATTTTAACCATCCCATCTTTGTCAACTTTGACTGTTTGATTCCCTCCGCTCCAACCCGAACAGCACCAGCAAAGAAAACGCTTTCCTCTCCTTAAGATGCTCCATTGGTTAGATCACATTTATTTGCTGTCAATAAAGGTTGTATTTGCACATAAGTCTATGACAGATTGCAAGTTTATTAACTTCAACTGAGTTTTCAGGCTGCTGAGTTGAGGTTTTTTTGTTGGGTTGTTGGGTTTTTTGTGGGATTTTGCTTTTTCTTTGGTTTTTTTGTCAGCGCTCCCTCCCCCCTTTCCCCAAGATGTGGGTTACTTGACAAATTGGAGTTAAGTTATCTTAGGTCAATGTAACTGTAAGTTAAACTAATGAAGTGTATGTCTATGAGTGATGTCTGATTAGTTTAATACAGTTAGTGCTGGACAGCTTGGGCTGCTGACCTTGAAGGAACACAGATAACATTGTGATGCGTTGGAGGATGTGGTTGTGATACAAGACAAATTTACATAACAGTTTGTCATGTACACTCCTCCAAAACAAAACTGTTGCAAAAAGAAAGCAAGAGGAAACCAAGGCTAAATGCCTCGCACAAGACAAAGCAGGGAAAATTAATTATAACATTCGGCTTGGGGTGGGAGATTATTTTAAATGGGAGCCAAAAGCAGGCACAGAAAAGGTGTACATTTACACACTATGTGTTCCAAGATGGGTTAGGCATTGTGCTGGCTAGCACTGAGCAAATGCAGCCTTCTACAGCCCAAATCTACTCTAGAAAAATGAGATTCCTTCCTCAGGAAGCACCTACTCACTCAAGGTAACAAATACCAGACCCAATTCTGAACTGCAACTTGTTGGCACATCGTTCAGGTGTGCTCAGAGGCCTGCTGAAGCTCATTCTGCTGCTGAAAAGCAGCTAAAAGAACCCTGTACATGAACAGTCTCTCCCCCTGAAGGTGTACAGTCCCCCCACAAGGCTCTGCGTGCTCTGAGCAGGGCTCTATCTCACTGCTCCAGACAATCACCTCGCCACATCTCATCTGATCAGGTAGGCCAAGCAAAACTGCTGGGTTTAGAGACAGCTTGGCTCTGGAGTGACTGATTCTCACTATATGATAGCTATCTTGTTGACCTAAATAGCCTGCTTTTATCAGCCCAGATTCTAGCTGCTGGAAATTTGCCACTTACATAAATGTATAATTGACACCCACAGCTGCTGCCATGTTACGGAACCGGACCATCATTAAGATAAAACTGCTCCCTTAATCCTCCAGGTCAGCCTGAGCAGGACACTGATAAATCAGACTTGCTAATAGATACATGGGAGGGCACGTGAGGAAGCTTGCAGTGTTCACATCTGTGCCATCTCAGCCTAATCTGTGAAGTACAGTTTAAACCTTTCAGAATAACTGAGCTCATATGATAAATTTCAAATAAGAGACACACATACATGTACAGACATCAGGTATCCAGATACTGAGAGACTCTCACGGACTGGAGATGCAAGACAAAAGAGTCTAGGAAATTCTAAATAAAACATGTAATTTCCCAGTTATACCCCAAGAAGAAAAACTTGAGTTGCCCGCTGCAAGTCTCTAATTGCTCCCACATACACCCTTGCATGCACACAAGGGTGAAGCTCAAGAGACCTGGTTGAAGACATCTCTGTAATTCGATTTTAGAAATTATTCAATCCCTTGTTTACCTGTAATTAGAACTTGTTGGCACTGTTTGCATGAAATAAAGAGCAGAAGTCCGTGCCTTCCAATGCCACTTCTTAGCTGGAAGTGTGCAGAGAACACAATCTTCTTGTAGCTCTTCCTGGAGGAGATCCATCAGCTGTTTGTGGGAACCACCATAAAAGGGTTCAATGAGAAGGACACTCATTTTCCAAGTACTTCAGAACTGTTTGAAATCTGAAAATGAAAACAGAGACATATTTTACTTCAGAAACATATCTTTATTATTATTACTTCAGAAAATTATATTGGAAGAAGAAGAAATATATTGCAAGGCCTTATAGTGTCTTCATTTTTCCCATAAAATTAAACCTTAATATTGTATTAATGAGTTTACTTCAGAAAAGGCTACTTAGCAATTATGATGACTAGACTATTTTGACCTTTAAAAGATACTGTCTGTAATTTTTAAATGAATCAAAATGTGCAGGACTTAAGAACACATTGTATTATGGATTTATGGGTTCGTTTTCAATCAGGTATCTAAAAGCACCTTTACTTTACACACTAACTCTGAAATACTGTCAATTATTCCATAGCTTAGGATGTAGCTTATTCATTCTTATATAGGTTTCCCTCCTCTTCCTGGTGGCAGAGAAAATTAGAGAGCAATTCAAACACACTTCAGCCAGAACAGTTGCTAGTAACAGTGATTTGGGTAAGTGACTTAAAGGCAGAGCAGCTTGGGGAGATGCAGTTGGGGCATCCCCCAGGACACTCTCCTGCATCACTGGGAGCTGGGATCACCACCCCAGCAAAAACAGAAGATGCAAACCATCTTATTTCTTCTGAATACTCCAAAGTGGGTGGAAGAGAACACTAGAGGAGGCTCAAGGAAGCTCTGAGATAAGCAGCCACAGAGCTGCTAGCAAACAGGATGCAGAATGTGCTGCCCAAAGCAAGGGGACAGATGAAAACCCGGTGACTATTGCTCATCGCCCTCATGAGTCACACCCTTGGGGTACTCAAAAGCTGCTTTTCACATGCTTTGAGCAAAACCATCACACACAAAAGCTGAAAACAAAACTCTGAAAGGTGTTCACCATCCACAAACACCTCTCTCATGGTTTCTCTCTCAACACTCCCGAAGAAGGATGGACTCTCTACTAAACTCAGTTACTCAGGACTTGTGTTTGACACTATACATTGCAAGACCGTACACCCATTTCCTGACCTGCAATTTCTAGTGGTTTCAGACTGTAATCCTTATCTTGCCAAAACCTCTGGTGACAAGAAGTGAGAATTCAACAGAGAACTACATACTCTCTTGAAAATCTCAATCATCATCTCAACCATAGTTGAGAAATCTAGTTCGATTCAAGATCAGGATAAAAATATTATGTATTCTGCAATCAGAGGGCAGAAAACAAATGAAAAGCCTTTTAAGTGCACTGCAGCTATCAAAAGATAGTTCACTAGTGACAAAAATCCAAACACTAAATCAATTTAATTGGGAAACAAAACATAAGAAACCTTTAGGTAGCTTTTTGTTGTTGGCCCACCATGATGCCAAATGAAATGGTGACGTAGAGCTTCTGGGTCATTACAGAACAATCAGCAAGAGAAAAAACATTCCATGCTCCAACTTTCTTGCCCTAATCCATCCTGGATTCAAGTTATCATTTGCTCTATTATTCACTCCCCCATAATGTTTCAAATAAATTACTTGTTTTAACAAACGTGCTCTTTGCAAAATCAAAAAGAAAGCCATCTGGAAGCAGAGACTTCACTCCATTTTGGAGCTTGCTTCTTTTCAGGTAGCAGAACAGTTTCTGATCTCTTTTCCACTGACCTAATTTCAAAAAAATCACACTTTTGAGATCACTGACGTTTTCTGAATTTACAATGATGTAACCAAAATCATACTCTCTCCTCCAAAGCCCTTTTGGAGCCGGCAGGGTAATAACTGCTATAAAAACACAAGCTGTGGTTTAGAATCTGCACTATTCACCTAAAGAACAATTTGTAATTAATCATGCTATGCTTGTCATCAAATGCCACCGAAAATTTAATTCAAAGGACTAATGTTTTATAAATTCAGCCCCTAAAAACGGGGGTATGTGAAAAGTTGGTAAATGCCACTGAGTCAGTCACTCGGGGAGGCTTGCAACTAATTTACAAATCATTAGCAGTATCAGTAATAAAACAATTTGTTCATGAAGCATCTGATCAAATCACACTTCACCAGACTAGTTCTGAAACTGGTTTTATCACTAGGTTTAGCTGTACCCACACTGTGCTCTTTGGTTTTATTTTGCACCAGTTTTCACTGTACATCCCTCATGGGGACAGAGAATGACTGTACATGCTGACGGTAAGAGATTGCTCAGTCCTCGTGTTTCCTCCTGCTTAAAGACCCTGACATTTAGTTAATTATTCTGCATTTACCTACCTTTAGATCTATTAGTGAAACTGCATGATGCAAATATTACACAAGTATTGCCATACAATAAACCCCCTTTGGCTATTTACATTGGGAAACTGGGTTGAAATCGTGGATGTGTCGTGGAGTGGGTGTTAAGATAGCTCTTGATATGTAATTCTTCACAATAACACTCACAGACCCCGTGGCAGCAGCCCGTGAGGGTGACAATCAGCAATGACACATTTTTTTCAGAGACGACCTAAAGCTCAAAGGTTTTGTTACAAAACTCACTCACCCAAAAAAATTTAGGTGCTGCTTATTGAAATCCTCACTAGCATTTGTTGGATTCTGTTGTCGTGTCATCTCTGTACATTACCAGGAATATACATCAAATTCAATTTAGAAAAAAATGTTATAATGTTATTTAAGAAGGAGTATATGGTTTGTTTTATTCTTTTTTGTTGTTTGTTTTTAAATAAGATGCTACCTACATAAGATACTGCTAAAGGATAATGGCAGTACAATACATGTCACAGACACTGCAGGGCTTGACTAAGATGGAGCAATGAAAAAGTCAATAAATTTTCTGTTTTTAAAAGATACACTGATAATGCTAAGGAAATTATATTATATATAACTAATAATTTCTTGTACTTAGAAAGACACAGAGGAGGTAGAACAGAGTCATTTGGCTCATATTTCACCCACATGACTTCCAGTTTTGTTCACATACAAAAATAACAGCTATTATTTTTGCTTTATTTCCCTTGACCCAGCCAAGTTAAGGTAAATATGTACCATAAACTCCTCAGCGGTCTCCAAAAGACACAGCTGATAAATGGCCTGAGAACGTTCACCGTATCTGATGGAATGCAATCCTCAATTAAATATAAATCACTCCAGGTATTCTTTTCCCCATTTCAAAGAAAACAACAAATATTAGAAAAACAGAACTGCTTCCCCTTTCTCATTACAGTATTTCCTCTCTGGAGCCAGCAATCCTGGGTGTTCCTCAAACAGCTCAACCCCATCCACAACAGCTGCAGGATCCTTTCCTTTGAAAGTTTCCTACTCTGTCTTTACCATACAGAGCAGCACATTCTTCAGGATACACATTACACATCTGACAGAAAAAATCCTTCCAAGTGGTAACAGTGTCAAAATGACATGACTAATACAGAGGTATACTGAAGTACTGAGAAGTGTAGGTGGGTAATTAGGTGCTGTCTCAAAGCCAGCAGCTCACAGTGACATTCAGCCAGGACTTTTGTCACTTGCTGCAGTTCTACCCCACACTGAAACATGGCAAGTGATGGAGTCCCTGAAAGGGCCACTGCTGTTTGAACTAATAATTTCCTTTTAAAAGGAAGTCAGAGTACTGTACAGAGTAATAAATAAAAATTTACTTTAAAAGCACGGAAGAAATAACTGTTCAACCAGCCAAAAAACCATGGCTTCTTTTTAAACTCTAGGTGAACACCAACTTAGGTATTTTTGTTAACCAACCTAGGCAGA
Source organism: Corvus brachyrhynchos (assembly GCF_000691975.1). Classification (NCBI taxonomy): domain Eukaryota; kingdom Metazoa; phylum Chordata; class Aves; order Passeriformes; family Corvidae; genus Corvus; species Corvus brachyrhynchos. The sequence goes on along the minus strand of NW_008239283.1, from coordinate 1,094,158 downwards.
GAAAACCCATCATTTTCCACAATTTATTAAAAAACACACATTCACTCTGTCTTACAGAAGTGTGGTTTCACAAACATCAGCACAGCTCACATCAAGAAGCCATAATTAGCTCTGTTCATTGACGTACTCAGACAACATAAATTACAGATCACGTTTAAATATCTGTCCAACAAAACAGCTGAGCAACCATCCAAACCCAAAGGAATAATTGTTAATATATTCCACAGGTAGAGATCTGCTATTAGTTACAGGAAGTAAGGTATATAGTTTCAGTAATGGTTGTTTTAACCGTCACAGTCCCACACGTATGAGAAATTTATTCCACCACCGTATCCGAGCACACGTGGTTCAGCGTCTCATAACTCAACCCACGGCAAAACCCACCAGGTACAAACTGTGGACATCAACATACTTAAACCTTTGATGGTTTCACATAAACACACTGCAATGGCTGATACAGGCAAAAAATTTCCATGTTCCATGCTGCAATAAAACAGGATTTTCCAAAGGACTATTAAGAATCTTTACCTTTCCTTCTCTGCCCCTTCACCCTCCCATCCCCACCTGAAGTGGGGAGGTGGTGTAAATACACACACATACAGAGATTGAAAGAGCCTGCATTGCCCTCCCACGCATGACAGTGACTCACTGAAACCCTGGAGCTGTACCTTAAACACAATCACATTTTAAGGTTTGACCAAAATTTAACTTGAATTTAGATCACCCAAAAGTACCGGCTCTGAGGTTTGTCATTACTAAACTGCATAAGCGAAAATGACAATTTATCTTTTATATAAATCAACTGGAAAAAGCAAGAAGTCCTCCACTTCTTTTGAGAATGTGGTAAACCAAAATCGTTCACCTGTATTTGGATGGCTGAGCAGCAGTAACGTTAATTTACTGGTGACACCCATAAGCCACAGTCTGGTCCATGCATACAACCTGAGAGTTGCAAACACCTACAGAATGCCAAAATCTATCATTACCTGGAGGCAGCAAGGAATGAAACCTGCATGGATTGCCCAGCCTGCTTTGGTTTCACTAAAACACCACATCTTGTTTTTACTGTGCTTATGATCTACTCATACAAGGGCATGGAGTGATAGAACAAGAGGAACAGCTTTAAACTGAAGGAAGGTAGGTTTAGATTAGAAATTAGGAGGAAATTCTTCCCTGTGAGGGTGGGGAGGCCCTGGCACAGCATTCCCAGAGAAGCTGTGGCTGGCCCATCCCCGGAAGTGTCCACG
>NW_008239283.1:1091665-1092791 GCF_000691975.1 Corvus brachyrhynchos | reverse complement strand
CGTGTGTGCGGCTTGCCCAGAGAGTCTGTGGCTGCCCCATCCCTGGAAGTGTCCAAGACCAGGTTGGATGGGGCTTGGAGCACCCTGGGACAGGGGAAGGTGTCCCTGTTCGTGGCAGGGGGTGGATCTGGATAGGCTTTAAGGTCCCTTCCAACCCAAACCATTCTCTGATGCTATGATGCAATCAGAATTGCAAACAATATAATTTTTAAAGAATTGGTTTGATTTTAAGCGAACTGTGAGGATTGCCAGGTTCAGTTCTTACACCTGTGTTTTCAACCCTGAGATGGAACAGCTTTTTTAATTGGAAGTCAGAGTCTAAAGATGTCCCATGGCTATCAATCCAGAGACACCCTGACACAAGAGACAGTAAAGGCTCCTTTTGGAGTTTATGCATTTAGAAAGTAACGTGTTGTAAAATCTGCACATTACTCTGTGAATGCTAAGTTAACAATACTGCTATAAATCCTTAGGAAAAAGTTGTTAATGCATATGCAGTGTATGCATTTTAAAACTCAGTATTTAAATTGTTTTACTATTTTGTCTAAGCAAAGGCACTAATGACCTTCATAATTTTCTGTTGTAAATTAAATTTGTTTTTTTCCAGCTACAGAAGAGCAAAAAAAATTTAATCCCTATACTTCTCTCTGCACCTTCTTCCCCTGACACAGTCTGAGACTGTCATAAATACTTTGTATCTATACTTCTAGCCATCCTCAATCAACATCTTTGAAGATCTTAATCTATATTGAATAAATTATTGCAATTTATTCTTTTCTTCCAGTGGAGCACGACATCTGTGCATCACATTTATGGTTAACTCAAAACCACAACAGTCAACACTACCTCGGTGGGGAAGCCTCCATCCCCCCTTGGAGCACAGCACTCCAAAGATACATTTTCAGGGAAATTTCTCTGACTGATGTGCTGATCCTCAGTACATTGAGAATGGCAATTACAATACACAACTTGGTTTCTTTGTGTCTAATCGAATCTCCTAAATTCTATACACGGGACTAAATACTGCTTAGGACAGGGTATGAGGGATACTCAGTACTCTGTAAAACTATTTTCACAAATTCAGATTAACAAAGGCAAATAAAGCATTGTTAATATTTAATTACAA
>NW_008239283.1:1082341-1091607 GCF_000691975.1 Corvus brachyrhynchos | reverse complement strand
GAACCAGGGCCACACTCCACCAGGGAAACCACTACAGCCACGATCACCCATCACCAGCAAACCCAATTAACTCTTCCACAGGGTTTGTTCCTCTGTCTCCTCCCTTTAATGGTCCAAATACATTTATAGAAGTTGACACGAGTATGCTGCAGAGTAGTAGGTATTAAATAATTACCTTCACAAAAAGTTTTACATTCTTTTGAGCAGCTCTTTCACCATTAACAGGATTTTTTTTAAAAAGGGAAAATAAAAAAAAAATACAGATCTAATATGAGAGTATAACCTCATATGAGAGTATGCCAGGTTTGCAATTGGATTTGAGAGAAAATTAGTTATTCTGATTTAACAGTTAATTATAAGCTCCCATTTGCCATGTAATTCAGAAGCCTGGAAAAATGAAAGCTGATTTTAACAGAGACTGCTAAAGTTGTTAAATGGTACATTGGCTTTATCCAACTTACTTGCAGCATGTTTATAGTACTTGAAGGATCAACACAGTTTACAGGACTCGACATTTCCAGTGCTGCACCTATGACTGTAAATTTAATAGCACTGATGATGCTTACATTAAGTTTAAATAGATGAAGGATCCTTGATTTAGAGTATCTCTGAGAGGAGAGGGAACTAATAGGTGTGGTAATGGGAGATGTAGCACTATTTTTAAACTTGACAGGAGACATATTAGTTGCTAGTTCCCTATTATAGAAAAAGTCCCAGTCTGGTAATAATGGGCTGGCATTTTGAAATTCCTCCGATTTATTAGGAATATGATGAGAAATGTGCTCCACACACTGAGTTTCAGACCAGTTTCTGTACAGAAAGGTAAGAATTACAATGTGCATTCATGGCCAGTTAAGGAACATATGTATTCATTTTTAAGAAGTCACAAATATTTTAACTAATTTTATTTGAAAGTCACAGTCTACAGTTCATATTAGCTGATTGATTAAAAGCCAAAGCACTTGCTAGAAGACATCATTACTCACTCTGTGAGGTAATAAAAATCACCCTACATGAAAAAGTTGGTTTGTTTTCCCCAGCAAACTTGAAGTAGCAAAACACTAAGTGAAGAGCAAATCACTCTTGTATCAACAAAATTTGGGATTGAGAACTTCAACTGCTCTTGTACAAAAGCTGGAATTGCAAGAGTTAATTTAAACATTAATTTAAACATTAGGCTTGGTAGCCTGAGATGTTTGGCAGCAACACTTGAGTGGGCACAAGCCAGATTTATTTTGCAGTCAGAAGGTATCCCTTTGAATATGTGATGAAAGGATCTGCATCTTCAGTCACACCTTGAGTCCACGAAGAGGATGGAATGAGATCTACTGTCAAATCGAGTTCAACTGTGAAATCAGGGAGGGGTCCCACACACAGGAGCAATTCTGAGGGCAGCTGGCCAGAAAGCCAACCCTGTCCTGGGCTGCATCCAAAGCCATGGGGGCAGCAGGTTGAGAGAGCAGATTCTGCCCCTCTGCTCCCATGAGATGCCACCTGCAGAGCTGCATCTGGGTCTAGGGTCCTCAGCAAAAGAGGGATGTGGACTTGGTAAAGCCAGGCTGGGAGAGCTGGGGGTGTTCCCCTGGAGAAGAGAAGGCTCTGGGGAAACCTTAGAGCCCCTTCCAGGGCCTAAAGGAGCTCCAGGAGAGCTGAAGAGGGACTGGGGACAAGGGATGGAGGGACAGGACACAGGGAACAGATTCACACTGACAGGGTTAGATGAGATATGAAGACAAAATTCTTCCCTGTGAGGGTGGGGAGGCCCTGGCACAGGTTGCCCCATCTCTGGAAGTATCCAAAGCCACATTGGGCAGGGCTTAGAGCAATCAGGGATAGTGGAAGGTATCCCTGCCCATGGCAGGGGGTGGAACAGAAGGAGTATTATAAGCTCCCATTTGCCATGTAATTCAGAAGCCTGGAAAAATGAAAGCTGATTTTAACAGAGACTGCTAAAGTTGTTAAATGGTACATTGGCTTTATCCAACTTACTTGCAGCATGTTTATAGTACTTGAAGGATCAACACAGTTTACAGGACTCGACATTTCCAGTGCTGCACCTATGACTGTAAATTTAATAGCACTGATGATGCTTACATTAAGTTTAAATAGATGAAGGATCCTTGATTTAGAGTATCTCTGAGAGGAGAGGGAACTAATAGGTGTGGTAATGGGAGATGTAGCACTATTTTTAAACTTGACAGGAGACATATTAGTTGCTAGTTCCCTATTATAGAAAAAGTCCCAGTCTGGTAATAATGGGCTGGCATTTTGAAATTCCTCCGATTTATTAGGAATATGATGAGAAATGTGCTCCACACACTGAGTTTCAGACCAGTTTCTGTACAGAAAGGTAAGAATTACAATGTGCATTCATGGCCAGTTAAGGAACATATGTATTCATTTTTAAGAAGTCACAAATATTTTAACTAATTTTATTTGAAAGTCACAGTCTACAGTTCATATTAGCTGATTGATTAAAAGCCAAAGCACTTGCTAGAAGACATCATTACTCACTCTGTGAGGTAATAAAAATCACCCTACATGAAAAAGTTGGTTTGTTTTCCCCAGCAAACTTGAAGTAGCAAAACACTAAGTGAAGAGCAAATCACTCTTGTATCAACAAAATTTGGGATTGAGAACTTCAACTGCTCTTGTACAAAAGCTGGAATTGCAAGAGTTAATTTAAACATTAATTTAAACATTAGGCTTGGTAGCCTGAGATGTTTGGCAGCAACACTTGAGTGGGCACAAGCCAGATTTATTTTGCAGTCAGAAGGTATCCCTTTGAATATGTGATGAAAGGATCTGCATCTTCAGTCACACCTTGAGTCCACGAAGAGGATGGAATGAGATCTACTGTCAAATCGAGTTCAACTGTGAAATCAGGGAGGGGTCCCACACACAGGAGCAATTCTGAGGGCAGCTGGCCAGAAAGCCAACCCTGTCCTGGGCTGCATCCAAAGCCATGGGGGCAGCAGGTTGAGAGAGCAGATTCTGCCCCTCTGCTCCCATGAGATGCCACCTGCAGAGCTGCATCTGGGTCTAGGGTCCTCAGCAAAAGAGGGATGTGGACTTGGTAAAGCCAGGCTGGGAGAGCTGGGGGTGTTCCCCTGGAGAAGAGAAGGCTCTGGGGAAACCTTAGAGCCCCTTCCAGGGCCTAAAGGAGCTCCAGGAGAGCTGAAGAGGGACTGGGGACAAGGGATGGAGGGACAGGACACAGGGAACAGATTCACACTGACAGGGTTAGATGAGATATGAAGACAAAATTCTTCCCTGTGAGGGTGGGGAGGCCCTGGCACAGGTTGCCCCATCTCTGGAAGTATCCAAAGCCACATTGGGCAGGGCTTAGAGCAATCAGGGATAGTGGAAGGTATCCCTGCCCATGGCAGGGGGTGGAACAGAAGGAGTTTTACGGTCTCTTCCAACCCAAACCATTCTGTGATGCAAAGTTCACAAGACATGTAAGATTACTCCACAGTTTATTTCAACCACGATGGAAAATGGACTTCAAAAACGGGAGCCAAATGTACCTGCCATGCTTTACACCTTAAGACCTGCAACACAAGCAATTTAAATGACAGTTATGAGGATTTTGCCAACCTATAAAATCCTTCACCAAGGGAAGACAATAAATGATCACATTATTGTTTGTTTATAAGATGCAACATTTAAGTACTAGATCCATACAGAAGTGTGGGTATGACACTCTTGTGATTCACTAAGTAACTTCAAGGATTAAATGCTACCTGTACAAAAAAGTCCTCAGTTTCAAATATTAAGTACTAAATTTCAACAAATGCAATAATATTTTGGTCTTTCACTTGCCCAACTCTTTTCACCTCAGGAGAGAGCTGAACCAAGGCTTCACGCTATGAAGCCACGAGAACAGAAACACCTCTCATTAACTTCTGTGCAGTCAGCACCACGTTATGGCTTTCAGAAACCCCTCGGAAGCTCGCAGAGTCAATAGCAAACACCACACAACACTGAACGAGGGCTTCATACAGCACTAAACATATTTTTCCATGTTAACAATATTTATATCCTATTTCCAACTTGACATGCAGATGATATGTTACCCACATCAATTTATAAAACTAGCACAATGGGAGTTGCCAATTTGATTTAGTGGTGCAGCACCCTGTTTCCTGTAAATAATTTCCCTACCAGGCTTTCACTAAGCCCTCTGAAAGGGCTCTAAAAATATTAAAGGCTGCAGATTCTGGCCAAAATGCTTTCTGACAGCTCACTGCAAGTGTTCCCCAGCATCTCTGCTGACCCAAGAATAGCAAATTTAATGACTTAAGTCACTTGTTTCCATCCTCTTGTCTGCAGAGCTTGCAAAACACTTCAAGGATTGGCTTAAAGCAATGAAGAAAAGTGTATTCATACATTTTATTTTACTTCACAAGTATCAGAAAGTTAAGGGGTCTGCCTCCTCCACTGGGAAGTATCTATGGATACACACATTGCAGAAAGCTGAAAAACACTGACACAAGTTAAATAAACATGTCTGGTATCATCTGCCAATTGAAATGGTGAGCATTGCAGGAAATATTTGTTTTCCATGAATAAAAGCGATACACAAGCATCTCAAAACAATCTGTTTTGGAAGGTTATTTTAGTTGTTTTGTAAACAAGTTTAGGTTCTGAGCTGATGTTTTCAAAACAGATACTGCAAAGCGAATAAATATTCATGTCTGGGGGAGACCCTAACAGACATGAAACAAGTGTGGCCCTTTTTAGCAGTGCCACAGATAAAGCAAGGCAAGGACACTCACAGAGGACATCAAGATGTAAATTTTTTCCTTGAAGTTTCTCAGATGGCTGAAAAGTGCCATTAAAATCATTATGCTCAAAAAAGCAGGGGCCTTAAAACCTTGGCTTTTATTGCACATAAGAAATTCTGGCTATAACCCACCATCAGCACTGCAGTCTTTAAAAAAAAGAACTAAAACCAGGGATTTTTTAAATTTGACTTCATTATAAATCACTAAGTTATCAGTACAACTCACTTAGGATTTCAGCTTTAGGGTCGCTTGGGAATCATTTCTGCACCTGTCTAAAAAGAGTCTAAAAACCATTTACTCTGCTTGAGCAACTGGCCACACTTGGAACTTTTCTTCAAAACCTGAAAGTCCTTATCAAAATAAAACATCCTGCTCAACTAAACCAAAATTATGCTGTCACTTAGCTACTTCCACTTATACCACCACAGAACCTGCAGAACCCAGCACATTCCTCCCACACACTGGTACAACACTAAGAATCACAGAATAGTTTGGGTTTGAAGAGACCTTAAAGGTTATCTTGTTCCAACCCTGCAGGCAAGGACACCTTACACTAGGCCAGACTGCTCCACACCCCACCCAGCCTGGCCTTGAACACTTCCACGATTGGGAGCTCAGGAACATTAAGTATGGTTTATAATAGCCAGGACTACAGGAGTGCAGAGGAAAAAAAATATTCACTGCAGGGCTCAGAGCTGAAGAAACTATTTTAAGGTCATTACTGGAAGATCCTAACTATTTAAACTTTAGCTGGCTATTAGTAGGTGCTCTTGCTGACACTGCTGATAAAAATCCCAGAAATACCATTACAAGGCAACGCAAGAAACCGCTCACACCTCACGCACGCAAAGTCTGTGCTTAATATTCCCACTTCTTCATTTCAAAGCCACAAAGATCCCAGGCTTTGCCAGCAAGTTAAAGAGCTGTTCTGACTCCTACTAAAGACATCAGGGTTGTGCAGTTACTCTGGCCATTGGGAAATTTTTGGCAATACCACTAGTTAAGCATTCACAGCAGCCATAAGCAGCTCTTGGAGGTCTGGACACCAGCAGAATAGGGAGAGTTTGGGAATACCTCTGTAATCAAGGCAGTGTTACCTCACAACAGTATTTCATGTGCAATCAGACCCACAGCAATGCTACAGCTGAAACTCCTGGTTGTTTTTTATGTACAAAGGACATGGACCTGTTGGAGTGGATCCAAAGGAGGCCACGAGGATGCTCTGAGAGCTGGAGCCCCTCAGCTCTGAATCCAGGCAGGGAGAGCTAGGAATGTTCACCTGGAGCAGAGAACGCTCTGGGGAAACCTTAGAGCCCCTTCCAGTGCCCAGAGGGGCTCCAGGAGAGCTGGAGAGGGACTGGGGACAAGGGGTGGAGTGACAGGACAAGGGGGAATGGCTTCAAACTGATAATAGAGTGAGATTAGAGATTTGGAAGTGCTTGGGTTGTGGAGGTAACATTAAACCTATATTCAGTTATCTATTTACGCTGTGATTTTCAAAAATCACTTTTAGTAAGTGGATCTGAAGCCAAGAGAGGCATTACATGGGCCTTTCCACAGAATGAATGGTGCAGGTCTTTCTAAATCTTTTCAGATCCCATCTTCCCATCAGTGTTTAAGAAGCGACTGATCCCACAAAGCTTTGTCAGCAATAGATACTTGAAGTTGCTTATGAAACTGATTTAGCCCCACATTTAAAGCAGAAATAAATCTGGAAGACACTCCACTCTCCCACTTTGACCACTGGAGATAAAACATAATTGAGAGAGGGAAAAGGGCAGGAAGGGGAAGAATAAGTTCCCTCCAGAAAATATACATGGTGGAAAAAAACACAGACAGGGTACCCAAATTAAGCAATACCAAGCAAATGCTTTGAGAAAAAGGAATTATTTCCACCTATCTGCATTGATCACACACATGCTTCCACTGACAAGAACCTAATCCAGACTCTGCCTGTTCATCTCAAAGTGGTTATGAAGCCATGTGTGAGGTGCATTCAACATCCTCTAAGATGAACAGAATCTGTTTTGCATGCCAATATCCTTGGAGAGAGCAATATTCATGCAAGATGATTCAAGCTACTCTTCAGAGCTGCATCACTCTGCCTCCCCATTGAAGCTCTGAATGAGCATGGGCAAGAGACATCCATAAACCATTTTTCCTAGAGTCTATACACAGTTGGTTTCTTAACACTCACGGAAACATCTTCTTGGGCATTAACAGAATGACTTAGAAAAAAGTCTGCTTTTTCTCTTTAGAGCTGAGTTTCTTTTCAAGCTGTGTAACACCACTTGATATTTAGTTTAGCTACTCAACCAAGCATCAGCCTTCAATGTATCCAAGGTGCAGAATGGTTGACTAACACAGACCATTTCACTTGTTTGGGCTTATTTACAAATACCACTTACATACTGCTGGCATTTATAATGACACCTGGGATGTTGCTGACACACCACTACGTTTGTAAAGTTGGAGTCTACAGGCACAGTGGATTCTAAGAAACGTGCTGGGAAATACACACAGCGTTTCCTTTGACTGTAACTAGAATGGTTATTTTGACTATATCCTATCTGAATAGGGAAAAGAGCTTCAGAAACAAGGTTTAGCAAGGCTAATCCCCCACTGATTTTCTTATCACTCAACACTATTTCACTCAATTACTTTTGTCAACAATTTTCCCAAAAATTTCCTCCTGACCACATTACAGGGTTGCTTAAATTATACCATAGAGACACATTCATGCATACACAGAATTTCACATATTTCTGACTATTGTTGCCTACTGACTTGTTATTCCAAAGCCCACAGTCTCTAAATACTACACTTCAGTCCTAGAAACCTTGACACAGCATTTGATGACAGAAAAATACTTGGTTTGGTTTTGTGTGTATATAGGCAGACTCTAAGGAATTTACCTTACAATGGAAACAAAAATGGAATATAGATGATTTATTCAGCTTTGCAGTGCCAAAAGAGTCCTAACCTGTATTAACATGCCCCAAGCCCAGAAGTGTCCAAGGCCAGGTTGGACAGGGCTTGGAGCAACCTGGGATGGTGGAAGGTATGCCAGCCCACGGCACGGGGTTGAAACTACATCGCTTTTAAGGTCCCTCACAACCCAAACCATTCTGATTCCAAAATAAAGCAAAGCACTAGATCTGTGCACATGCTCAAATTGCAAGCAATTTGTAAGAAAAAACTTGGATTCTCACACAGAATACAATATAACTTCTAACCAGACATTGACGATTGTTCTGGTTAAATATGCTTTAAACAACAATTCTATCTCCTCCCTCCAAACCCTAAATCATACTACACCTTCTGCCTGGGGTTTTCCCATTATTAACAACAAGAGGTTTCATTTATCTGCTTTTATCCAAAAATGCTGAAGAGCTTAACAAACATTAATTAAACCTCACAACACTCCTGTGAGGTAGGTAGGTATTGTTATCTCTGCTTTACAGATGAGAAAACTTGAATTAAAAATTGTGATTTACACCATTTCCCAACAGTAGCTTTATAATAAAACCAAGAGCAGAAGAAAGGAGTAGTGACTTGTATGTCCCTACTCTCAGTCACCACAGTACACATTCTCTTTCAAACCAGCAGGACTTTACTTGACACTTTGCCACATGTGAGAAAAATATTCTGAAAAACAGTGTTAGTTTATCATTAGCATCATCCCTTCTAAGAAAATACAGACAAATACATCTTTTACCCAGATCATACTTCCATTATTTCATTATGAAAATGAGACAAAATTGTATCCTCTTCATCTGGATAGCTGATGAATTCCATCTTCAAAAGATCCACACTTCTTGAAACCATATGAATTGTTTCTCATATGACTGAATCCCTAATTTCCTCTTTTCATTTACGTTTCTTAACAATTTCTATTTTTTCCCTATTCTCTTGGCTTCTTTTCTCAATATTTCATGTGGTACTTTCCTTTCCTTAGTTCTACATCACCTTTTTTTTTTTCTTCATCTTTAAACTTTTTTTATGATGCAACAAAATTTACACAGGATTGACTTACAAACAGCACATCAATTACTACCTTGATGATCACATATCAGTTTTTCCTATCTCAAACTACTCTCACTTCCAACCTGTGTATGAACATGTCTTCCACATCTCCTATCTGACAATCCACAACCTCAAGTACTCTTCTCTTTGCCCATTCTGCCATATTCCTCATTAAGAAACCTCCAGTTTGAATACATTCATTTTTCAGTGTTCCAGAAGCAAAAGATTCATGGTCCTCTTGCCTTATTTTCTTTGTCTCACTTCCCTGTCTATCTGTCCTCTATAGAAGTGGCAGTCTCTGCTGTTTTGTAAGCTAAGGTGGCACAACAAATGGTTCTAGATGGACAGGGAGACAACTGAAGTTAAAGAAACTTGTTTTAAAATAAAGTTGATAAAAGTTTTTTTTTTGACAAAACAACTGTTAAATGTTTTTTGAAGTCATATGATTTT
>NW_008239283.1:1066548-1082304 GCF_000691975.1 Corvus brachyrhynchos | reverse complement strand
AAATTAGACCTTTCTTTTTAAACCACACAAGTTAACACATCTTGTTTGTGCTGCTTGCTCTAATGAAGTGAGCCTACACTTGCCAGTGCACAGTAAAAATAGGTAGCTCTGTTATTCACATACTCTGCAAGCAGCATCTTGCAGGCTCTGAGAAAACTTGCTCTCATCATATGGAGGCTGCAATAAATGTTCAGCCACTGTTTTCTCCTTCAGCTCTCAAAATTACAGCTGGATTCTTTAAGCATTACATGTGATTTCTTGCACTTTAAAGCTTCTGAGCTACTTGAATTGCAAGACGCAGAAGCTCTGCCCACAGACACTTTCTTGCTCCCACTGATTTCATGCTACAGCCAGAAAAGTACCAAATGCTACTTGTTTCGTGGAATTTGCTGGTCAGTGGACACAGCATCCCCACAGCCACTTCAGCTGAGCAGGATCTGTATCTGCCTCTGCAGCACACAAACCCCATCTACTCCTTTTTCATCACTGCACAAAGGTGACATTTCAGAAGAACCTGCTATACCAAAGTATTGTATCATGACAGGCTGAGAGAGCTGGGAGTGGTTCAGCCTTGGAAGGAAAAGGCTCAGGAGAGACCTCAGTACTCCTTCCAGTGCTTAAAGAGGCTCCAAGAGAGCTGGAGAGGGACTTTGGACAAGGGCCTGGAGGGACAGGACAAGGGAGAATGGCTTCAACATTGACAGAGGGCAGGGTTAAATGGGATATTGGGAAGAAATTGTTCCCTGTGAGGATGGCGAGGCCCTGGCACAGGTTGCCCAGAGAAGCTGTGGCTGGCCCATCCTGGAAGTGTCCAAGGCCAGGTTGGATGGGCTTGGAGCAACCTGGGATGATGGAAGGTGTCCCTGCCCACGGCAGGGGGGTGGAATGAGATGTCCCTTCCAAACCAAATCATTCTGTGATTCTCTAGGTCTAGGAGCATGAAAGGCCAGTGTAAGGAAAATTACAATTTTCCAACAGTTTTTTACTGCTTAGTTACCAGCATGTTATTTAAATTCACAACTTTTACATTATTTTAGAACAAGCATACTAACTATTGGAAAGAAAGAGACATGCTATTGGTTACTATTTGTTTCCATTTCAAGATGCCTTGCTAAAAGTCTCCCCATTTCTGCATGCACAAAAGTCAGGAGTTATTTAACTTCTGTAGGCACAAAAAGCTGCATTTTTTATTTTTAATATCCCCTAAGGTTACCAATTCCTCTGCATTCAGCCATTAAGAAAACTATCTGAAATCCTGTGAAAACTTCAGATATGCAGCACAGATCAGTAAGTCTCATAATGAGAGGCCTCTCAGCACATTAATCTCACTCTTCACTACTGTCATTTACTTCCTGCTTGATTCCCAATGTTTCAGCTTTTCCTTTTTTTTTATTTTGGTGGATTCTTATCTCCAAAGCCACGCAGGAACTGCCGCTGAGCAAGCACTCTCTTCCAATGCTTAAAACCAGGTGGGAATGCACAAAAAATTAGTTTCAGTGAGACTCCTACTCTTTTGTGTTTTTCCCTTTAGATATATCGACGCTATCAGCATTCTAAACACTCACTTTTCCCAAATAGTTTGTGGTGTAAGAATAGAAGATAAAATTGCTTCTGAAATTCTCTAACAATTAATTTTTCACTCTTTATTACGTTAAAAACCCATTTGCCTCTGTAACAAATGCTTTGTGACAAGTATAATAAATTACCCCTCTCTGTGGCAGATGAAAATCTTGAGTGAGACTTGGTTCTGCTCTTCTGAAGCCCCTCACTGGGCAACATCAGACCAAAGCAAGAGCACGAGTTTCTTGGGCATCAGAGCAACACCGGGAACATCAGACACCAAAGCGTGTGTAGGTGTATTAGCAGTCCTACCATCCATCTGTCAGAAATCTTCGATGTTCCTGCACATCACCCACTGGCAGAGCTGTCTGCCAAGCAAAAATATTATGAAATGTTCATTATATCCTCAAATCTCCCCCCCTTCCCTAGGAGGAAATGGAAAAACCTGTCTCTCCACACACACAGGCTTCACATTCGTTACCAAGAAACGGTGAAAGACTTTCAAATTCACCCAAAAAGAAAATCTACCAAGAAACCAGGACTGGGAATTTAGATTTATTTGAGCAAACTTAACTTACCAGAGGATATGCTGACTTTTAGTTCACATATATCTCATTTTTAAGGTACGTTAAAGACAGAGTTTACAATTAACTGAACAGACAGCGTACAAAAGGCTTTTAGAACTACACCATATGGTCGAGGGAAAGGAACAATCTGGACTATCCACATTTCAATCTGCAGGCTTGTCCACCTCTATAACACATTGTATTGCTGTAATAAAATATTAAGATAGAATTTTAGAAGTGAAAATATCTATCTTTTGCACTACCAGGGAGCAAGGCATCCTACAGTCTAGTGCATTTAATAAATATTTTAACTTTTATGATTTTGCCTTGCTGAATCAGATATAGTCAATAAAATTCCCAATTCATTTAAAACTCTAGTTCCAGAAGGATATGGGTGGGTATTCATCTTATGCTTCAGGGAAATAAAAAATACCAGTTTACATGGGGTATACTGGCAGCAGTTAATGTAACAGATGACACATTCTTGGAAATTAAATAAAAGCAGAAAGAAAATAGCCATTGTTGCTCAGTGAAGGACTAATCACATGGTCACAGCTGGAACCAGTGTAAATCATTCATTAATAAAATTCTGTTGTAGTAGTCACTTTTCTTCTGCTTTTCAAATGCCAATAGAAAAAAAGACCTCTTTCGATTCTTTGCAGAATGGAGACACTTACAAGTATTTCATAGGAACTCTTAAGCTTACTAAATCTTTACAGAAAAAAAATGCCTGCAAGGAAGGTATTGTTAGTACCAAGGAAGTATATAAATACTTTTCTATTTTACATATAATCCCAGAACACAGTCCAAGGAGATACTTGCTTCACTCTGTACTAGCCCGAATTCTGATCACACAGAATCCAAATCTTGAGGAAAAAAAAAATTATCTGAAGCCTTTGTAAGGCTCATTTTATAACGTAAAGAATATAAATGCAGCCTTGTGAGTCAGATCCCTCAACGTGAACTAGAAAGTTGCACTAGATGAAATGCAGGCACTCCACAGAGATCATGCAATACTCAAGTATTCCATGATTACATACTCTTGGATAGAGGTATCATAGGCTCATGGCCAACTCTGCCCAGAGCAGGAGGTTGGACTAGGTGGCCTCCAAAGAACAGTTCCAATCTGAATTACCCCATGACCCCATGTTCTTTTACACTATAGATTTCTCTCTTGAGCTGTGACACTTATTTTCTCTTTAAAAAAAAATATATATAACAACTGTTTCAAGTTTTGTGTTTCATTGCCACCAATAGCAGGAAAAAGCCTCACAAATCTGTATGACTTCGCAGGTAGTGAGTTATTTAATCACAAAAGTCAGATCATACCCTGCAATTACTTTGAAAGCAACCTCCTGGTATCTAAATTCTGGTATGTTCAGTGTCCTACTCACAACACCACAGGATAAGAGGCCTGTTTTTCTACTCCTTTTGGAGAAACTACCGAGCACAGCAAACCTAGAGTACACCATTTGATGCTTTAAACTGCCACAATATAAATTAAATGGGATGGATTTTCCTCCACTCCAAAAGAAAAAAAAAAAAAAAAAAAAATCAAAAACCCCCCATTCCTCATCATCTGGTACAAACACAGCAAGAACAGAGCATTTAAAATTGTCAATAATTCCTTTAATTGAAAGTTTTCTTTGAATTTAAAAGCTAAAAATATATTATCTCCCTCATTCTGTGCCTACTAAGCAGTCTGAGCAAAGACTTAAAGCACCCTGGCTTGAGAGGATATTTGGGTTTTACTGCCGAGCCTGCTAAGGACTTCTCAAATCTCCCCCAAGCCAGGGACCCCGGGAACACAGCAGCATAAGCCTCGTGCAGCCGGTGGGGACGCGCCGGTGCAAACTCCAACACATGCTTACATTTCCACAAGATCAAAGGCTCAACTGCTCTGCTCTTCAGTTTACTGCAGTTATTCCTACCTCACAGTGACATCCTCAGCAGAGGGAGATGCTTGATGGAAAACTGGTTCACGTTAAAAAAAAAAAATTAGAAAAAAAGAAAACCCCCCCAGTTTTTGAGTAATTAACTTCAAATGGGATGACGTGACAGTTCAAAGCACTGTCGCTGCTAAGAGCATTACTTGCACACAGGAGGAAATCACTACCTAAAAAAACCTGAATATGTAAATGAAATGTAGCAATTTTGTCAAATTCAGAAGCAAAAACCACCCCTAAATATCGTGTTAATTTCTAATAATTGTTAATATTTTAACAGTTATCTGTGTACTCTTTGTCAGAACAGGTAAAATCAGAAGGCAGGAAAGCAAATTGAGCATGGAAGTGCTAAAGAAAAATCTGTACCTAAAGCAACAGCAGAAAACATCAGCTCTCACACATGCACAGGCCATGATGCAGACAGGCAGCTTTTATATAAAATACCATTTTCTGCTCTTCCTCTCTACAAATAATAAAAACAGTGCCTTTTTACTAACGGAAAAATGCAGTAACACAGATCCTGACTGGCCAGGACCCACAGGTTAAGTTTCCTTCATGTTGTTTGGTGATGTGTTTCCATTTCAATAAAATTATATTTTTATTTTTACATAAAAGCTGTTGAAAAGTGTGTCCAACCAACTTAGGACTTTTGTCCAGGCTGAGCCCCCCAGCTGCTCCTCATCAGACTCTCTTCCCCAGCTCCATTCCTTTTCTCTGGACACAATCCAGCCCCTCAATGACCTTGTCATGAGGGGCCCAAAAGTGAATGTAGCATTTGAAATGTGGCCTCACCCATGCCAAGTATATTATTTTAATTGCTTCCATGCCTAATTGGCACTATCTGGAAGTTCCCAGCAGCCAGGTGAGGTCATCATTCAGGCCATTGGGCTGGCAGCTGTACCTCCACCAAGCAGCACCAGACACAGGGGCCCACAGCTCTGCACTCTTCTCATGGCCAGTGACAATCAGGAAAGGCTAGCAGCATAAAAAAAAAAATCCAGCTTCTGAACATATACAACTAATAATCATTTTTCCTCACTGAAAACCCAGTACCCAGCTCTAGGTAGACTGGTTCTTTCAAATGAAGTGTGACAGGGTAAAAAAAAAAAAAAAAAAAGAATTAAAAAAAAAAGGCAGTATTTAGTTCAACTAGGAAACATATGACAGATACAAGCTAAAGTTAATGCTAGGAAAGCTAAAATTTATCTTTACTAATCCCTCTCAATGGAAACAATAGGACAGAATTAAAAATGACAAAGTTAAGATGAGGGACTACATTTGGGGGAGGTAGGAAAGGGAGACACAAGGAGGCCCATGAGGAAGGGCTGCTGCCACCTCACCTAGAAAACAGCAATTTATTTCCATCAGCTCTTTAGATCACTGTAATGACTTTTTCACATAGACAAGCATCAGAATTATTAATGTCAGTGGCTATTACCCAAGTATGCACACAATAAACAAGTTCAAGCATTTAAACTTCTGGGCTGATTTACACTTTAAGTCAGAAGTAGCAGTCATCTATACTGAAAGATCACAATCAAGTTAATCCCTTTAGTTTAGATCATTAAGGCATAAAAGTCCTCACTAGAGTTATATAAACGAAGATATTCACAGAAAAGAAATAAGTATTTCCAAAACATGCTGCTCCTCTGCAACAGAAGAGAAAGTACTGCAGAAAGAATGGTGCTGGGTGAGAGACAGGACAGTGAAACTGCCCCAAGAGTGAATTTCACACTGTAGGGAGCAATTGATTAATATTTTTGACAGTAACAGAATAAAGAGGGGCTGGGCTTAATCAAATAGCTGCTTTACAACCTAAATCTTATTAAATTTGTATCACAACTTTGTAATTGTGTATTAAAATGTGGCTCATGTTAGGCAGCAAATAGCTTTTAAGTAAATGCTTTGCTCTCTTTAGCAAGACAAATCTTCAACACCAACTTTAAATACCAAAGCTGTCTCTCACTCAAATGCTTTCAGGTTTGTTTTTCTTTCCTCCTGTTGTATTCAAAATATGCAGACTTGGATGCCTATAACTTGCACATAAACCTGAAATATGGCATTTAAATCCCTTCATTAAAAGCTAAGCACTCCAAGGGGCTGAAGACAAAAGCTGGAGCAAAGGCAACTACTCCCTCAACCAGGACCAAAGAGGATTTACTCCAAGAACCAAACCCAGAGCTTGGGGTGTCTCATTCTTGCATTTCCAAGGTGACACATTGCTGCTCTGTGATTTACCATGAGGTTGGTGAAGTTTCTTTGAGAAACCAAATCCAAGTGGCAAGCTTGGGTACAGGGGGGTACTCTCAAAACGCTCACAGCATCACTTTTCATCTTCTAAGACATAAATTCATGTGATCTTTGAACAACTATTTATTTCACACCAAACCAGATATCTCCCTAAAGCTTACCAATACAGCCTGCAGGCATATTTCTTAAATAAAAGTACTGAATCCTTGTATACTTAGAATTTGCATAGCAAAGGGATGAATCAACTATCACAGAAGTAGTAACACTGTACCAACTGCTCACCTCTTGCAGAACTAAAAATCCCCTGTTTACAGGGTTTAGGTGGGACTCTACAAAGTGCTTTTCCTCATGTTTCACAACTGTGAGGAATAATTTTCTTGCAGAATTCTGACAACTGCTGTTCAGGCTGTTCAATGCACCAGTTATGTTCATGGCATTTATACTTTGCATGTATAAAACTCTTTACTTGTAGATTTTATTTATTTCTGCCTAAAGGTTACTGGGATTCTACATCTCATGTCAATTAAATTACATCAGTAAGGCAATTATTTTGTTGGAATGTTCCAAATAACTTTTTGCACTAATTCTTGCTGCAAAAAAAAAATTGTTTTTTGTTATAGAGATGCTTCAGTTTTAACAAATCTAGCAAACTATGGGATTTCCAGCAGCACCTAAATGATTAGTAAAAGAAATATAAGGTGCTACATAGGGCTACATTTGACAGAATTAAATCACTTTGCTGCTCTAAGTGCTCAGAAAATAAGTAGCTATATCTGAGAACAGGGAATGAATAAAAGGTGTGAATTCCGTACATTTGTTAGAGCAGAGGAGTAACTTTTTTTTTAACCAGAAGAACCAGAAACAAGTAAATAGTGGAGGAAAGTCCAGCAGGAAAGATTCTGCTCACGTGACCATTTGAGAAATATTTAAGGTTAAATTAATTTATTTTACATTAAGAGATCATAATTAAAGCTTTACAAAACCTACTAGCAGAGATTTACTGAGAAACTGTGATGGAGGCTACCAACATATGATACACTATCTCCTGTGATCTAAAAAAATTCTTATCTGCTACAGAACAGAAGTTAAATGCCAGTTGGCTTAAAATTTTCTAAGAAAAGGCTGTTTTCCAGAAAAACACGTGGCTGAAATAGGGCTGCTGTTAACCAAAGGCTTCTAAAAAATACACCAGGTCTGCTTCTGCCAGCCTCCCTCGAGCTGCACCTACTCACATGAGAACTCCCAGAACTGGGCTTACATGGAATCGTCTACGTGTCATATTATATATTTTGATGTATTATATAATATTCATTGCATAATAACATTGTCACCTGGTTTATGTTTACAAACAAGTATTATATACACATGCATATTCTTACATAAGATGATGAACAATACCTGTTCCAAACATGTCCCAGCTTTAGATTCGTTCTCCACACGAAGCTACCAGCACTGTCCCATGCAAACACTGGCACAATGGGATCTCCTAAACAGAGCCATGACAACTAATGGAATTACACCAAAATACTATGACCTATATTTATATTGGGGATAGTCTTACCACAGTTCTGAAACACTTGCTCTGCAGCTCAGGAATTAGCTGTATCTCCTCAGCCCTGCTACAGTATAATTTGTCATGTTGATATTTTGCCTTGCCTGGTGAAAAACTCCTCCCACTCTTATCCTCCACTGGAGGTAGCTCAGATTTAAATTGGCTTAAATACAGCTCAGGTAATATATAGTCCCATGATCTCTTTTTTCCCCCTAATATCTTATTATAACTCACCAAAACCAACTAGAAGGTCTTTAGGGTTCCTTCCAACCCAAATCATTTTGTAATTCTGTGAAAGTAATTGTAATTAATATTAATAATTACGTTACTTCCTTCCATCCCCAAGTGGAAATTTATGGTTCTTTTGCTAAGCAGAAGTCAAACCTGATAACCCAGGGAGCTTTCATATGAAGACTTCACATGAACATCTTACAGATAAAAAAAGAAAAAGTTCTACTTCTTTGCCCCCAAATTCAGCTAATACAAGGCCACCCACCTGCTCACCACATCTCCAAGCACGGAATATTTGGCACAAGGAGGCTCTGCACAGACCCAGCTTTTACCTTATTTTTTACCAGTCTTGCTATATTTACAAGAATATCCAACAAAACATTAAGACTCCTGAAATAACAAAATGGTTAAACTTTAAGGAGCCTGCATGCATGTGCTTTAAAATATACATGGTAAAATTATACATCTAATTATATGTATACACACAGTACATATTTTTAAATGTATTACAAATTACACACACAAAAAACTACTCCTACCCTGCTGCTATTATCATTTACTTTTTATTTAAACCAAAGTTCTTACACCTGTGGTTTCAGGGAACACAGCACCAACACCCACTGTACCAGAATGCCAGGGAAAGTCAATTCTAGTCAAATATTTCCTTTTGACTGAAGTGCAAATCGCCTGAGCTGAATGTGTACAAACTAATTAGCAAAGCAGGTATCCCCAAGCTGTGAGCAACTTCTCACTCCTCAGGCTACCCAACAGCCAATACTTCACCACTTTTAATGACCATCATCCTACAAACAACCAAATCCTGCTCAGCCAACGAAATCTGAAGATTTTCAGAGACGTTCTTAATGTTCATTATTAATACTGAAGTGGAAGTTAGCACTTACAATATTTTGAAGAACTACCCCCACTTTTGTGCTGGAATCACCAGAGGTATGATCATGGTATGCAAATCCCATTGGATTAAATGCCCTCATCAAAACATCTTATAGGTACATTAAAAATTGAAAGGGCATAAACAACTCTGGCAGCTCGGAGCTCGAGTTGGTGATCTTCGCAATTCATAAACATCGACACTTGGGCAGGTTTGCAGGGGAATACAACTAATTATTATCTTTTGCTTAAGGGCATGTACAGTGAGCTCTGCAGGTACTGCCACTGCTTTTAGCCTAATGTATTGCCTCTTCAAGTCTTTCAGTATAAGAACTCGCTGCTGTTCTCTAAAGCATTTCCAGTGTTACCAAACTGCTTTATATTCAAAGAGAACACACTGAACCTTCTGAAAGATGTTGCTTAGGAAGAAGCAGCAGTTACAAAATGTACTTGCAAATAGTGATTTTATATTGTTTGCTAAGAGACAAAATCATGGAATGGTTTGGGTTGGAAGGGACCATAAAGTTCATCTCATTCCAACCCCTGCCATGGGCAGGGACACCTTCCACTACCCCAGCTTGCTCCAAGCCCCATCCAGCCGGGCTTGGGACACTGCCAGGGATCCAGGGGCAGCCACAGCTTCTCTGGGCACCCTGTGCCAGGGCCTCACTACTCTCCCAGGGAGGAATTCCTTCCCAATATCCCATCTCACCCTGTCCTCTCTCAGTGCAAATCCATTCCCCCTTGGTCACTCCATGCCCATGTAAATTGTCTCTCTCAATTTTGTTGGCTCCCTTCAGGTACTGGAAGTTCGCAATTATATCACCCTGAAGTTTCTCTTTTCCAGGCTGAACAATCCCAACTCTTAGCTTTTCCTTGTAGGAGATTCACTCCATCCCTCTAATCATGTTCACCTGTCAGTTAGCACACAGTTTTTTGACAAAAATGTCAATGCTTCATAAAACACAAAAAAGTGCAAGTCAGCAACTTTTTATGTAAGCAGCTTAACTTTTCAAAATTTTTAAAACATCTACCTCAATGACTGATTAAAAACAAAATCACCTTACAATTTATCCACTGTGAATTTATGCATTGATGGCACTAAAAAAAGCGGGTATTTTGGGACTGGAAAAAGGAGGTAAAGCATAATTATTCAAACTAGAAGATTCTTAAGTTCAACCATCCATGGTAAAGTGACCACCAAAATCCTAATCTTGAAATAACAGAGCAAAAATTGCCCCATAACACAACTGGGGAGAGAACACTATCCACCAGCACCACCAGTGTAGCTCTCTGAATACTCACCTCTGGGTTATTTCACTCCAATTTTTGATTAGCTGATATCAAGTTTTGAGGTGCACTTAGTCTCAAACTTTGGGGAATTTTAGCCATTCCAAAAAGATACGAAGAATCCTGTTTGCAATCCTATGAAAATGATCACTCCAGGCAATACTTTGGGTTCTTAACATTTCACTTCAATGCAGAATATGGCCCAAGTAAGACTAACTCAGTATTTTCCACTCAGAGCTGTAAACCCCACTTTCATTTCTTCATGTAAGGGATTGGTATGATTGGTAAGGAGCAGTTTCACTACTACAAATAATGAGGCAGCAAATTATAGAAAATGAAAACTTCCTGAGCACACTAACAGCCTCTTCAAATACTATTTGTAATGTTTTTTCATTAACTATTTCCTCACTAAATGGCTTTTTGTTTTTAATTTAGCTTCACAGATATGCCAGGCTTCTAAATAAAACATCAGTTCAAAGACTGAAGACATTTTACACGTGGTTTACAGCTAATGAATTCCCAAAGTTGAAAGAAAACATTGCAAAGAAGTTAGTTAAAAACAGTAGTGAGATTCTGCAAATAGATTCAAGTCTTCAAAAGAAAATCAGTCACTGCATGCAGCTTTAAAGCAGGTCTTTCAAGTTAGGATTAAACTAAACCTTTATTTAGTGAAATGACACTAAATAAAAACAGTACAAAAAGACATAAGTGTAAAAACAATAACAATCATCCTCAAATACCCTGGGTTTGGTACAAGAATCTCTACAGGTTCCAACAGCTCTGCTTGCAAGTGTGAGTTGGGGGCTCTGCTCATTTAGGTTGTGTTTTCATGACTTGACTAGATGTGCTTATTGAAAATAAACAGAACAATCACTTCTTTGTGATGGGGAGCAGCAGCAGGTGGAAGAGAGGCCCACACTTTAATTACTGGCAAAATAACACACAAGGTTAAGCCAAAACTTCTTAGTATGTATTGCAACAACACTTGATACATTGTTATCTCTGATGCCCAAATTAATGTTTTCTATTTGTTCCTTGACCACAGAATGGTTTGGGTGGGAATGGACTTTAAAGATCATCTTGTTCCAAATCTCCTGCCATGGGCACGGACACCTTCCACTATGCCAGGCTGCTCCAAAAGCCCCATCCCTCCTGGCCTTGAACACTCCCAGGGATGGGGCAGCCACAGCTTCTCTGGGCAAGCTGTTCCAGCAGGTTTTTGCAAATCACTTCAGATGGAGACATCATTTTGGGTAAAGCAGAGCTGAACACAGGTCAGTAAGAGCAGGATGTATCACTAATACTCAGTGGCAGTTAACGCACCAGGTCTTTCCAAACAGCAAGACAAAGCTCTAAGCGCAGGGAGCAACAGTATCTGAGAGAGTTTTAGCTGGCAGAGACTAAAAAAAACTCAGAAAAAAGCTTTAGCAACCAAGATAAAGATTTTCAGAAACACACTGATGCTGCTGTCATCTGCAAATCCCTGCCAGAGCATCCACAGTACCTGGGCCGACTCTCTCTAGGTGTGTTTGCATATCTGTGAAACAACACACCTTCCCTTCTGTGTCTGCAGACCCATCCTTTGATCATGAATATAAAACAGCAGCAATCCTTACAAAGGAATGATAATAGCTCACTGCTTTGATACCTATGGCAACATGACTAAAAACAAGCAATTCAAAGAAACAACTAATTCAGTTTAGAGTTATGAAGTTATGAGCTTTTTCTTTTCCTGTGGGCTTTAAGTTATCTGCAAAGCTCTTTCATCCAATTTTGTAAAGAAGTGTAAGTAGCCATTCTGAATTGATTATTACAACTTCAGGATGAGTGACACTTGACTGAAAGAGTAAAAGGATGTCAATCTCCTTTGTTTTCATTTTCAAAGAAGGAACAGGAAAATGTTCTTCTCCCTGCACGCTCTTCTACGCAAAAAAGAAAGCTACAGACTCTGGTTTTGGCCCATGGTCTTGGAGTCCATTCTCCCTCCACTAATGACTAATACATAGAATAATAGGCAAAATTCTTCAGCAGTCTGGACAAAGCAAGCTGAACAAAAAGTGTTATTTTACTAAAATAAACTTGATCCTGCACACAGAATGTCTGCAGGCCCAATTCACCTGTAATCTATAATTTTCCAATGCACAGAAGTTACCAAAATACCATATGGCTGTTCTTTACTGCAGCAATTCAATACCTTCAAGAATGCAGGCATTCACTCAATTTTTTTTTCTTTTTCTTTCTAAAATTTATGTTTGGTCCCAGCAACTCATCTTGTGCCATAAAACGTTTATGGTTTCAACTTGTATGGAAGAGTCCAGCAGCCTTCAGAGATCAAAGGGTCATTCTCACTGTCAAAACTGGAAGTTTCACAATGATAACTTCATTTTCATTACAGCTTCACAAAAGATATAGAAAGACAACTCTTTCAGCTGCCAATAGCCTTACAGACTAAAAACATGCAACCCCAACCAGAAAGTTTTTGCTGACCACAGAACACACAATTAGGTCTTGTCAAATGCTTTCAGTACCATAGAATAACTTATGCATTTTTAAGACTGTAAATAAATTGCCAAAAAGCTACATGACAAAACACAGCTTGTCTGCATAAAAAGTTTAAAAAAAAACCAACCCACCTTTATCTTCTTTCAGTACAGCAGATGAAAGCATATTTTAAGTCATTATTTCCTCTTTAGGCTTCCCCCTCTAGATGCAGGGAGGGGTTTTAGTTTCCATTCTAACCTGAGATGAACCAGTCAGCCCAGAAAGCTCATTCAGTGCTTCAAAACTATCACATTCTAAAATTCAGGGTTTGTTCCACAACTTTGATGCTCCAGGTGAGCCAGGATCAAGAGTTCTGCACAGACTTTAACTCAGTGAGAATATTGCTTCCTACAGATCCACACCCCTATTCTGCTACGGGGTCTCTAAGCCAGTAAAAGTTAAATAACCATAAGTGAAGGGATGTATATAAATAAAAATACACATTTTAATATAAAGTACATATTTTGAAGACTTTGAGCCCATCCCTAAGCAATATTTTTGAATTGTTTGTAAGTGTGCCCGTAAGACATGCTTAGAATTGCTCTGCTATATGAACATATTCATGAAAAATTAAAAAACAAACCCCCCCCAAACAATAAAAGATACAAGACAAAATTGGTATTTTAAGATTTAGTTCTGCAAGAAGTATTCTGACTACACCAGGGTCCTACCAAGCATGTTGTCCCAGCTGAACTGGCAGGTTCCAGCTAGCACCCATCCAGCTGCTGTTCCCTAGCAAACATCTGAGTAACTACCCCTGCATTGTCTCATTAACAAAAACAAGAATTAAGACAGTGTCACCAAATACGCTGAAACAGTGAGTTAATGAGATTACACACTGGAAATCACCTAAAAATAATTATTAGCTGTTTACCAGAATCCTGTGCAATTTCCAGTAGATAATATTCAAATTTAAGTTGTCAGGAAAAAAAAAACCCTATCAGCCTATGTATAAACAGATATGAGTACAAACCATGCACCATCTCAAGGTCTGCACTTGCCTCTTCTTCTGCATGGGGGAAAGTGTGAGAAAGGGTTCTCATTATAGTCTCTGAAGCACACTCACAGAAGCAACCACACGATTCAAGTGTCTGTGCTCCTTCCTGACTGCTGCTGTTTGAACACAGGATATTGTTGTGCTTTGCACTAAGACATGTACCTCAGATTTTAAAGTGCTGGTGTTTTCATAATTCAGGAAAAAAAAAAAGCTTCCAGCAGTAATAACCTACAGAGCAATAGAAGACTTCAAAATATCAGAATAATTTGGATTGGAAGGGACCTTCAAGAACATCTTGTTCCAAATCCCTGCCATGGGCAGGGGATCTTTCCACTACCCCAGGGTGCTCCAAGCCCCATTCAACATGGCCTTGGACACTTCCATGGATCCAGGGGCAGCCACAGCTTCTCTGGGCAACCTGTCCAAGGGCCTCATTGCCCTCCCAGGGAAGAATTTCTTCCTTTCCTGGTTTTAAATTAAGCTTCATCATTTGTAAGCCTCCAATAATTTTGAAAAATTATGTAGGCTGACACCAACCCTCTATTTTTTTTTACCCTTAACAGTAACACTTGGGTACCAAAGCCTACGCATGGAAATCAGTAACATTTATGGAGCCACTTAACTGCACACTGTAGCATAAAACAAGTCACAGATGAACAAGTTGTGTTTACCTACCCAGAATATACCTGGAATAATGAGATACTGGAAGTTGGTCACCTCCAAGGGCAGCACTGGTGGTCTCCACCTGATCTCCACTCACCCCAAAGAACACCCATCTGCCCTCAGGCTCGTGATTGCTTTATGTGTGCTCAAGGTATTTCAGTGTCTGTGCTCCACACCAGAGGAAATTGTGCATAATTAAAGTATTCCAGAAAAAGTACTCGGGTAACTTTGAGCTCCAGTTTCAGAGGAGAAGGTGAAAGTTTCATGGAGTTGCAATGAGACTTGGGCACCTGAATATTTAAACCATTTCTGACAATGGCAGTTCAAAGACTCAAAGTTTTGAAAACCTTATCCTATATAATGCAAATCACAGATGGCTGGACATTAGGAGGAATTCAAAATGCACAATTTTTACAGTTTGTGGTAAAAAAATTACACAGTATGTAATATTTGTGTGAACTGAATTTCTTTTTTTCTCTTATCACATCAAGTTCTCTCACTTGGGAGAGGGAGGGAGGGAGGGAGGGAGAGAGAGATACTGTTCTTCCCACATGAGGCTGTTTATCCCCAGCTCAGGACAGGGGTGTCCTTCATGGCCCCTTCCACCTGCTGACACACACCAGAACACAACACTCCTTTATGGTTCTGTGACTGTCATCTCTGCCCAACTCCTGAGGCTACTTCTGTGCAAGAAGCAGTGTCAGAGGCATCACAGCTCTGGCAAAATTCCCCATCGAGAAAGCACTGTGGTGGTTGTAAGCAATTTAAGAAAGAAGGAAGGGCCTGGAGTTTGTTGCTTACTCCTGTATCTCAAACTTAATTAAATTTGAAACATGGCAGAAATTAGGACACAAACAAATAATTAAAACATTAATCATAAATGAATTCACAGCTTAAAAATATAGAGTCCTTGGCATGGATTTCATGTGAGTAGCTGAAAGTCTGTTATTTCCTGTAGCACCTACTCTTCTGTTAAATGCAGTACAGGTTGCCTGATGAATTCAGAAGTTACTGGAAAAGAAAGGGGAGAGAAGGAATGGCACTGACACACCCTATGTCACACCAGCTTGTTTCCTTAAACAGACCACACTTAGAGCGGTTTTAGAGGCACATTTCAACTTGAAGATACAACCAAATTTATTAATTCTCAGTGTGAGGAAAACTAATTTTTCACACCAAAAGTATAAAAAATACAATCTCAATTCACTGCTGACTACAATTAGTTTGAACATATATTGACTGGGGGGGGGGAGGGGCGGAGAGGCAGTGGGG
>NW_008239283.1:1045360-1066426 GCF_000691975.1 Corvus brachyrhynchos | reverse complement strand
GGCTGGGGGGGGGGGGGGGGGGGGGGGGGGGAGTGGGAGTGGGGTGTTAAATAAATATATACCTGAATGGCCAAATATTTTTGGTCATCTCTTCCTACTCTGCTGTAGGTCCCAGCTGTTATTTAGGTCTGTCACTCTTTTACAGACACATGAAGCCAGTCTACTTGAATTACAGGTGCAGCCTAATTGTTAACAGACACATGTCATTCATGATCTTAACATCTCCCACCTCTGCTGCAACCACATGAATCCAGGCTTTGATTAAAAAGGAGAAAACCAGAAATCAAACATGTTGCTAATTGTGTCTCAAAGGAAAGATTCCTTTGACTCCCAAAGCCTGCAACCTTGTCACACTTACCAAACACTGGAAGCACAATGTGAACCGTGCCATCATTTCAGGGCAAGCAGAGTAAAAAATCATTAGTAGGCATCTACTAACACCAAGAATTCCAAACCCATCAAGCCTCTCAAACAGGGAACTCTCTCCCCTTTTCATCTAACAAACACATCATATTTATCAGAAGCATTATTACCTGCATCCAAAAATGGGAGCAGTGAAATACCAGGCGGTGCTGCTTCAGAGGTTTTCACCAAAGCAGTTTGGGAATCTTGGCTATGGATCTCAGTGGTGAGCAGTACCTCTTCCAATCCATCCTATCTGCTCCAGCCCAATGGACAGCTGGCAATGTGCAATTTTCCTGATTGTAGTAGAGTTCTTCAATCTAAACAGAGTTGGGGGGAGAAAGGAAAAGATAGTTTAAGCTCATCTGGTCTAACTTTCTAACTGTTTTAGGTTTAGAAGAGACTAAATGTTGTCCAGAGAGGTTGTGGTCTCCCAGTCCCTGGAAATGCTCAAGACCAGCCCTGGATGGAGCTTGGAACAACCTGGTCTAGTGAAAGGTGTCCCTGCCTGTGGCAGGGGGTTGGAATTGGATGATCTTTAAGGTCCCTTCCAACCCAAACCATTCAGTGATTCTGTGAAGAAGTTCCATCCAAATACTGCCCAATACTACATCATACAAATATTTATCCCAAATACCTTCTGTAGTCTAACAACATCAGTGAAGACAGATCAAATAAAGGCAAAAGACAGGTGACCCCCTTCTGGATCTCCAGAGAACAACCAGTCCAAACCCTCTGCTCAAACCAGAGAACAGGAGGGCCCCCAGGACCACCTCCAGTTCTGAGCATCTCCATAGATGGAGCCTCTGAGGCGCAACTTTGGTCACTCACAGCAAAAAACTTCTCATTTTGTCAGAATTTCCTCTATTTCAGTTTGTGCCCCTGAGCCCACTCATCTCAAGGCTGAACCGTCCTAGCTCTCTCTGCCTCTCCTCATGTCACCCCTGCATTCGCACAGTGGGGTTTCCCAACCTGTTTTCTCTACCAGCTACAGTTTTACTGTATTTTGATGACTGAACTACATGACTAACTGCAGATGTGTTTCTCCAGTATTCTTTGCATCATCTGAAAAATAAAGCAGCAAAAATTAAATCACTAATGAAATTGCTGATTAAGTGGGCCATAAACACATTGGAGAACTAGAAGATGCAGGCCTTTCTCATCTCATTAAAATTACTTTAAGAAACAGGGCATTTTTAATCTTTTCTGTCTCAGCTACATATAACCTAAGTTTTTATATCAAAATAGTGCATTGCAAAGACTTAATGCTTCAAAAGAAATTAGTTAAACATAGCAGTAAAGGCCACACATGCAATCCTACTAAAAAAAAAAATCAGCTTTGTCTCACAAATCCTTCTATCACAAAACCATAGTGACCAGCATTTTATTTTTTTTTTTTTTTTTAGCTTTTAAGCTTTCACTGATGGAAGTCCAAGTTAACCTTTACTTTATTTTGTCCTAGGCTAAATCCACTGTGACATCCTTTTTGCCCTTTTAAATACAGAAATTTCTTGGAAGGCTTCCAGTACTTTGAAATAAACACATTTACAAGATATGCAACAATTAACATGAGTGGCTCTAGAGGCTCCTGAGACAGCTCTGAAGTCCCTATGATGTGATGTCCAGATATGTTTATATAACTTTTTTTATTTAATAGTTAATTTCAGAAATCACTCCTTTACCATCTTTAGCAAAGTGGGTGTGAACTTTCTACTCCAAACAAAAAATGATATGGGAAAGGAGAAACAATATGAAAAAAGCAAAATGACATTAAAAAGGCACAAAAATGACATTAAAGCAGTACAAGTTTATGCTTAATGATGTCTAAAGAGCAAGCTGACTTTGAGGCACACTGAAAATGACCATTTCACCCTGTAGCTGGTTGTGTTGGAGCCAGGGGAGCAACTGCATTAGACACAAAGATCAGAAGATTGTGATGTTTATGCACCTACAAGTTGACATCTGCCCACTTCTCAATCACAAGTCCCACTACATGTTTCTACTTATTTCTCAAAATTACAAGGCTTAATACGCTTTTACTTCAATTTTCACGGAAGAACTTGACATTCTCAACAGCAGCAGATCTGTGAGAGTTTCCAGTCCAAGCTTCCAAAGAGATAAAGCAGATATAGGATGAGAACATATTTTTCAAAACAGATACAAACTGGCCAAGTCTGAGGTCTTTTACTCTTGGAAACTATGGGAACAAGTTAAAACAGCTCCTCAATCACCTGCAATTATCTTCAAAAGTTTCTGGAAGTCAGAAAAGCTCATAAAACAATGAAGTGCCAGCAGAGAGCTTGAACTCCAAGAAAGATTAGCAATTAAGTTATAAATTAGTTTCTTTTTTTTTACTATCTTTTTTAATGTATGATTAAGTCAGGAATGATTCAAAAAAGTTTCATCCTACCTGAAAACAAGGGATGAATAATTCTAAGGATCTCTTCCAAATAAATTTTTATATTTATTATTATTGGAACCACAGTACAAAATGGAAAAAAATGGATGAAAAGATGCTTCCACATCAGTGAAGCAGCACAGAGATCCCAGACTGCTTTTTCCATGCTGAACATCAATGAAGAATAAAAAAAATTCAGAAGTAACTCTGAGTAGAATCCAGGTAACAGTCCCAATTTCTCAGCTCTGTGTTTTAAAAACATATGGATTTTAAGAAGTTATCTGGGAAGTAGTCAAATAGAATTTTTCTTTAATAGCGACATACACACTGTGGCTCTTCGGTTCAGCCAACTGGCAGAAACATTAAACCCCCAAACTTTTATCGTTTTTACAACATGTAGAAGTTATTTTTTTATATTTCATGCCTTTAAGAAGTACAACTAAACAGAGCACTACTATAATTTTCTAATTATATTTTCGCAAGTTTTTAATGTCATAATTTAAATTATGAACTCTTTATTTCAAGATGATTAATTAGAATATGTTCCATTTGGGGAACAAGAGTTCAATATCCCACCATCAATTAAACAAAACGCACTCCTTTAGCTTAAGATTTAAAACCAAAATGCAGCCAAAAAAGTTTCTTCCTTGTATCTGTCAGATCACAAAAGCATCCAATACAGCAGGATAAGGTTGCCAGAAAAGCCTAGCACTTTCAAAACCATATTATTTAGTGCAGTGGCATAGCGCTGAAGCTGCACCAGAAATGACACCGAGCGTAGGACAGTAAGCCTTTTTGCCAATGAATTTTCTTGTAAAGTCAACAATTATAATTTATTCTGATCCTTTGTGTCATCATATTAGTAGTTATTTTTCTGCAATCCCAGAGCAGCAACAAATAATGCCATAGAAGAGGACTGATATAATTACAGGCTGAAAAAGATAGGCCAGCACCCTTACACTCAAAACTACCCTCTGTGGCTCCTTCATACCCCATATGTTGCTAATAAAACTGTTTGAATCATACCTAGGAGACAGTTTTACTGATATTGTATCAGGTCCCTGGGTTCTTTGTATGAGATACGATGTCACCAGCACTATAACTATGCAAATTCTGTGATACAGGATCCCACTGGACACAATATTACATACGTAATTCGCAGTATGAAACTGGGCATTAACAATAATTCTACTGTTATATAAATGAAACCACTATGTTTATTGAAAAGCTTGCCACACTACAACAAAATCAAATTTAAAAAGC
Organism: Corvus brachyrhynchos; assembly: GCF_000691975.1. NCBI lineage: Eukaryota > Metazoa > Chordata > Aves > Passeriformes > Corvidae > Corvus > Corvus brachyrhynchos. Next base: position 1,062,363 of record NW_008239283.1, on the reverse strand, counting down.
AATAAAGAGCAACTGATGTGCTCATAGCAAAGATGGCAACATTGGTATTTTTCCCCAAACAATGTAAATTTTGCTTTGTGTCCACATGACAGTGCTTTACAGAAACTTTTAGCAGTGACACTAAGCAAATGCAACCCCATCAACAATAATAATGACTTGAAATAGGAACCTACAGAACCCCACTTTAAGAAACAACCACATGATGTTCAGCAAGAATCACTGTATTCACTTACAAATGGGATTCTCAGTTTCTGCTACTAATCATGAAATAAATGAAAAAGTCTAAGAACTGCAGCAGTAAGAAACCAACAGCTTGGGGATATCAACACACGTCGTGCTGAAGCACCTCAGAAGAATCATCCTGTGGTCAGAAAACACCTGTGCTCCAACCCTGCATCAGATCTCTGTGTGACCTCAGGCAAACAAGGCTTCATCCCAGCTGGCATCAAGTGAAATAAGGTCCCTCATCTTTTTTCCTGCTTAACTCTGAGGCCACTGCTTTACACACACCACATACACCTGAAAAAAGGCAGGTCAGAGATCTTCAGAGCAGTGTTGGTATAGACAGGTGCAATGAGAAAACCTGACAGCACAGGCAGCTTGGTGCACATTCCTCTTAGCCATGTTTCCAGTGATCTCTTCCCTCCACTATTAATTTATTGGTTTGCTGCAGGTGGGGAATGCTAGAGCTTGTAAGGAGTCTATTTTTGAAAGAAATCAGAAAAAAGGTAACAAGCTGGCATGATAAAGTGAGTTTGGTAAAGAGCCAGACTGAGGAGGTAAAAGGATGCTATTTTGCCAAGGTGCCATGGGAATTATTAAATCAGATAATTTTGTAAGATAAATTGTACAGTAAATTTGTATTGTAAATTGTCTAATACATACAGGGAAAAATCACAGCTCAGTATTCCCTGGTATTGTTTTTAATGGCTTCAACTACAGCTAGAAAACAAATGACACACAGCACAAGTAGCTAAGGAGTCTCACTCTGAGATGCTCCAACTCTAGCTAATGGAAGAAAAACAGAGTTGTAACCAGGCACTTGGTAAGAAAGATGAAGAACTGATTTATTCCTGTCACTTGTGTGCTTCCACTACAGTGGCAGTTTAAGCAGTAACTTCTAAAGTTTTCCACCACTCTCTGTGCAATACAAGAGCCATAACAGTTTTATCCTGTTTTAAAATCAATAAATAGCAGCTTAGGTGACATCTGACAAGGCAGAAAGCTCACACTTCTTCCCATGAACATTCTGCCCTCTGGTATTGCTGCTACATTTTACCATCATGCAGTTCAGAGAGAATTATATACCTATTTCCAAAGTTTGAAAAAACAACCCCCTCCTTCCCAAATATGGCCCAAAGCTGTTATGAAGCAACTTATTTTTAGAAAAAGCACTTATGCAGATACTTAATTTTAATTAATAGTCTCACTGACTTCAACATTTGCACAGCAAGACAACTCCACACTTCAATTAAAGCCTGCACAGAAATGCTGTGCTGATTCATGGCCAAAAGCATGACAGGAACATCATTATATAAAATGCTCATAAAATTTAAAGAAAAAAATGTAACAGGAACCTCACCTTTAAACAGAACATTAAACACTCTCTAAACCTCACAGCTTGAGCAGAACTTGCAGGCTGCTGAATATGTGAATGCTAGGGGTAAGATGCATTCAATGAAATTATTTCAGAGTGGGTAAAAGAATTTTGGGGACAGATCTTAAGTGGAAACTACAGCAGGCCCAGGTCTCCATCCCTGGTATCTGCCATCTGCCATGGCTGGGTTTCCAGGACTGAAACATTCTTTACCAGGAAAGTGGAGGCAGCTGCACCTTTACTTCTGATCTTTTTCCATTGTTCACACAGCACATAAATGTATTTCTATCAATAACCAATATTTCTATCAATATCAAATAATTATACCCAGGCCAGTTCAATCAGATTGTTCTGGGCATCTTCAGGAGACATTCACTTCCAGTGAAGAGTCACTCTGAGCTGCAATTTTGCTTTTTATAATATACCTATAATAAATCTAATTTTGAAATAATATGATACCTAAGAAACACAAAGCTTTATTTTCACTGTCTATGTAATATCATAAATTAAGCTTTACTTTTTAGGCAGAATCCATAAAGAGAATTGGCAACAATTTTTTGTTACAATACTCTGGTCCTGTTTATAATCAAAACTGTGGCACCTGATGGCCTGTGACTCAGAATTTTAGAATTGAAAAAAAAACCAAGAAGAACAGAACAGGTAACAGAACTCAAGTAATAAACAGATAGAAAAAAGCAGGTAAAAAATGAACACCCTGAGTGTTTTCCTACGGGAGTAATTTCTTCCCAGGATATCCACTTGTCTCCAGCTCAGCACTAGCCTTGCCAGCCTGCCCACACATGAGCTAAAATAAAGCCCAGCCAGACCTGCCTTGGCTCTGCAGAGCACCAGCTTGTGCATTTCCCCAACCGTTTCACACCTAATTTACAGAGTACATTTATCCATCCCCATATCGCTGAGATCTAACCTGGAGAGTGACTAGAATCAGAATCACTTAATTGATTAACACTTAAGTGAGATGCAGAAAGCAAACAGAACACACTGGAAGACTTTCTGAAAATGCATTATTTTTATTCTGACTCCATTAAGCAGCCCAGCACTTTTGATGGATTAATGAAAGAACTATCAAGAAATAATACAGAGGAGGAATGCTGAGAACATGCCAACACATGATGAAGTGCAGACACCTTTCTAGTAGTAATGAGTCAAGCCAGGATGTTCAGAGAACTACAGGGACATGTGAACTTGCCCACTTGATCAGTCACAGAGTTCATTTGATTTTTATGAAACAGCATTTTGGTAATTCCTCTCTGGATCACAGACTCTAGTACTCATCAATTTACAACACAGTCATTATTCCCACAAAACTCACAACATTTTTTCACACAGAAAAGTCTACTAAACATTCAGAACTGAAAACATTCACCTTCAAATTAATACCAAAAAAGCAGTCAATGAGCATATGTATACAAGTAAGGATTATTTCCACAAACCTTGTGAAGCAAGACACAACGTTTCATTTAAAGCAGGAACTGAAGACAAGCCCAGGAAGAGTAGGAGTAAATAAGTTTCTAAACAAACAACTTACAGAGATGCTTTTTAACAGGACCAGACAAAACATTCCTTACAGTTGCACTTACAAGCCAAAGCTGACCTCAGGCACCACACTGGGTATGGATGAGAACCTACGTGGATACTGACCTTAATAATACTACAGGAGCAAATTTTGCATAGGGGAGACTTGCTGTTGAACAAATGTTTTCCAATGTATTAAGCACAGAGAAGCTTTTTTTCCTGCATCAAGAACCACACGTCACATTCCTTAAACTATTTCTTTTCTTGACCAAATACACTGTGGACAACCCAGAGAGGATGCCCCTCGGTGTTCCTCTTTGAGGTTCCCATCTGCAGTTTCCACTAACAATGAATATACATGAATTCCCCCCCCCCCCCCAAAAATCAGTCAAGTGCAAAAAAAATATTCTAAGTGTTTAGAGACCATCAACACTAAGGTCTGATGGAGTTTTTTACTGATGTTAAATCAAGTGCCACAGAGCCCACACTAATGCAAAAACAGGCAGAGCTGAGGATGACAAGCAGCAGAAATTTAGATGCATGAGAATCCTGGAACCAAACTAGTGACTGGTCTAATTTAACACAAAAGGAAATAAACACTAATTCCACACTTACCAGGCCTTCCTAGATCTACTTATGCATAAAGGAGATGAGATATATTTAACTGTGTATACCAACATCAATCACAGGTGAGGAACTTCACTTGTGACCCTGAAACATCTGCAGCTCCTCTCAACAGGGATAACGTTAAGGCCATAATTCCAAGCAGAATCACTGTCCAGCCAGACACAGAATGATGCAGGACTGTTCACTTGCATCACACCACAGTCCAGACATTTTCTCCACTTACTCCTGGACCTTTTCACCCACTCAGGAGTGAACAGACAAGGGGAAGGGAGCCGGCCCACAAAAATAATAATGGTCCACATCTCAAAACCCAAACTGTAAATCATCTCCCTGATCATAATGAAATGAACCAAAAGTTTAATAAGACTGGTCACATTTTTCTTTGTCCTCCATAGATTAAAGAACAATTAAGAGGCTGGAAGCTGAAAAGTGACTTAAGCTAAAGTTACACAATTGTATAACAAATTCATTTGGCCACAGGAAAGCATTTACATATTTAACACAGGCTATTTTAAATAGATTTATATTGGCCTAAAAATAGCATCTTGAATAGATTATTATTGCAGTAAAACACTTGCTTTATACCTGAGTAACAAGATCACCAAAAGTAAAAACCCCCCACACACCCCATGCAGAATGTGCAGGCTCTTAATCATTTCTCTCTCTCTGCCTCAAACTCCAAGTTACAGAGCTTTAGAACAGCATATTCAATTAAATAAAATTCAGACTATAATTTTCTAATATTTTCTTTACAGTTAAATACAACACTGGCCAATGCTTACCAGGTTACAATGCTAAGCAATTCAAGTAATAATCCCAATGATAAGTGTGCAATCGAATGCCCATTTGCCTTGATTTATATGAACCGTCATATATAAGCCTCATGCACCCATTTTAAGTCACTGGGAAAGATCGTATTTTTCCTGATCTGAATCAGTGCTCAGTCTGAACTTAGGCACTTCATTTTGGGTTTTTTTGCATTAACCAGAATCAGTCTTCGCACATAGTGGAAGATGCCTGGGGCTGCACAGCGCTCTGCAATCTCAGCAACTGGCCCTATCATTCCCTGTGATAGTTATGCTGAAAAAAATAAGATCAACCAAATTTCCAACTGCCCTTCCAACTGCGGGAGAAGCAGATCAGCCTGTTCTTTACTTCTGAAGAAAAGGTCCCAAAAAGGCTAGCCTATTCATATGAAATACAGATCATTAACACTGGATACACAACTATTTTGATGCTCACTTTTTGTCTGTATAACTGGGATTTGGTTGTACCTATTTCAGGACGTTCTGTACTTTATATCTATGGTCTTTAAGGTCCCTTCCAAACCATTCTACAATATACATATATGTGTACATATGCACACACGCTATTAGCTTCTTTTCAAAACTAATGTATAATGGAGGGGCTGCTTACTGAATCAGAAGGCACCCATCCAATGTTAAGTCACTTCTCTTATTCTCAAACTACTGTCCTGATGACAAACTATAATTTATCAAACAAGTTTCCTTGTAGCTTGCCCTGACTGCAGAAATCACTAAACCACACAGTAGGGACTGGGAAAAGTAGGTGCAGAGTGTGCCAGTTGGCTCACTGGGAAGTGTTACTTAGTTTCACCACAAGCCACAGTTACTCTGTCCCATGGAAAGAAAAATCTCTTCAAGGCTGTTAACTGTCTTCTGGAATATAAAGTCTAGACCCAAAACTCATATTGTATCATCTAAATTTATGCAGCAAAACCGTGTTTAATCAAGGGTGGGGTCTGACCTAGCAACAGCCTACTACATTTCCCTTACTTCAAACATACCTTACATACAGAAAAGGACTGATGTTGTATCAGTCTTTACAAACAGCAACACTGGCAAATAAAAAAGTACATTATTTGGGGAGTCAAAACCCATTTAAGTAAAATTTGTGGCTCAAAAACAGCTCAATCTTTTTTACATTTTGAGACCACTTCAAGAATATAATTGCTTTCTTTGAATATGACATAATACCTGCCAACTCTCCAAAAAGTGGAGAATAAAAGGAGTTTCAGGAAAAAGATTTGGGGTTAGAAGACACCAGTATCAGAGTAATGAGACAGTTACCTGATGAAAGCAGAGATGGTGAAAAATATGATCAAGTCTTATAGAAGTCTGTGTAGAAAAGTGGTTAACAGGGGGAAAGGAGGTTGGGATTGAAGGCTTAAACCTAGCAAACTGAAAATATAAAAATTTTGATCCCCTGAATTTTTATGCAATTTAATGCTTGGAAAACAGAGACACAGCTTCAGCCAGGAGGCCAAGAACTACTTAAGGGCTGAAACACCATAAAACACTTAGGGCAGACTGGCTTTCATGCCATACCACAGAGTACAACAGAAGAGTCTCAGCAGAAGTAAGTCCTCCTCCTTTGTAAACCCACCACCATATCAAAATAACATCACTAACATTTGAGGTTCAACCTCTCCCACACCCATGTCTTGGATGACCTGCTTGGAAGAGCACTATTCCCTAAATCTTCAAACAAGTCTCGGCTAAGGAGGTATGCGCATCCAAAACAGAGATTTAAAATATAGCAACTAAAAATGCCCCTAAAAACATCCCCATGTACTATTCCTTGCCTGGAAACAAAGCTCAATAACAGAGAAATTATGATTTTTATTGACAACACAATAATTTTGGGTACTAGAGAGGCTGAATGAAATCACATCATTTGCTTTTGTGCAAACTCTCACATTATGTGAGTTAGATGCAAACACAGTTACGGGAACAACTGACTTCTCATTCCTAAGTGTGTCCACATTCCAATTAGAATAAAATCATAGAATTCCCAAGTATCTGAAAAGACAACTACATTAAATGATGAGAATTCCAAAGTCAAACACCCACTTTGAGAAGTACTTTAGCCTGATTTGCGCTCACCTGATCTACACTCACCTTTTTCAGAGACTAACTGCAGAAACAGCACCCAAACAATTATATTTTTGACATAAATGATAATTTCTTAGGCTCATTCTTTTCTATTCCATTCCATATTCTTCCAAATAAAAACTGCCCAAAAATACTTTGCATGAAAAACTAAATGTTCCCAGTGACAACTCTGATCACATCATTCTTTGCACATGAAAACTGAAAGATACAACAACAGCAAGAACCACTAGTTATTCTTATAACTTCAAGACTAAACCCTAAATATAGTAGGTTTTCAAATTCTCTTTCCTAAAATTCAAGTAATATGTTCATCGCTTTAACCAAAAGCCAGCAAAGTACAACTTGTATTGTGCTGCAGGCCATAAAGGGAATGTTCTTTATCTGAGTCATGGTTGGATGAAGATGAAAAGTAGTTTTAGAAAATTTACAACAGTTTTGACACTACTGTGTGTTTCTCGTTACAAGTTATCCCTCTCTATTTATCAGACTGACTCCAGACCTTTCACTACCTCCAAAAAGACAATTTTTATCGATTCTTCATGTCCTTAGAGCTAACCATAGGAAACTGCCTAGAATACAGGGAAAAACCCTAGTTGAGAAAGAACATGGATAAGAGAAGGACCACAGTGGCTGCTTCACCAAGGCAAGAGAAGCTACAGTTTAAAAGCAACATTCAGTAATTAATTTACCTTTAGCACAGCACTCAAGTGACACTGTGTTCCCATTTATCTATCCTCAGTAACCAGTCTGCTATATAAAAAAATTTTCCCAAGTAAAGAGAATTTACTTTAAATGATCAGATGCCCTTTCTCCTCTTCTCCACCCTAAACTGACACATCACCAGCACTGTTTCCAGTACTTCACAGCAGAGACCTGTATTCTGCTTGTGAATCCCATGGAAATCTTTATTTCTCTACCCCAAGCAGAGCTTTCCTCAAAATTAAACTGTTCTTGGACTCATTTCTGGAGAGTATTTGGGAGGCTTGGTTTCACAAGAAACAGGTTGTGCTCACCTGCCTGTGGCAGTCTTCGTTCACTTTGTAAACTGAGACACGGGGTTTACAACAGTCTCAGTCATGGAGCAATTTCAATACTTAATCTTCTAAAGTTGACTTTCTGAAAGATGAATTACCAGCCTTCATGTCAGTCTTTACTGACTGCACCAAGATGCAAATACAGGTCTACAACATGACTACATTATTTTATTGCAGGGCAAACACCAGCCTGCAGGAAATATCCCTGACGTGAGACTGTGCAGGCGCCTCGAGGAGCCACCATGACAAGGAATTTTTTAAACAGAACCTGAAAGGGCAAAGAGAGCCTACAACTGATTCTGGAGCTTCCCAGATGATCCCAGGATGTTAAAGCAGAGGTAGAAATGTAGGTAGTCTGTCACCACATGCAACAAAGCCTTGCAGGAGCAAACAGAGCTCTGACCTTCCTGCAAGGTGCCACAGCTCCAACTTACAGGTAAGGCCACATCAGAGACAAGTGACTGCTGCTGTTTTCAAAGACTTGAGACTTAAAGGCTTGGTTAGCCAAAGATTTTCTCTCCTTTTTTTCAGATACTGTTTTCTGTGGGATAACAAAAAAGCTTCCAACTTAGGTGATTCTTCAAAGGACTTCAGGGAACACCTGGAGATCTTGGCAAGATGCTGGACAGTAACACAAAGGCATGAAACACCTACACTGCAATAAGATCAGCTCAGACAAGATGTCCCAACTTGGACATACAATTAAGTGTCCCATTAATTTTCTTGCATATGTGTACAAAGACTTTATGTGCTTACATGAAAACTCAGTAAATTAAAGCTAAGATGACATGAGCTACAACAGCACTTTTCTACCTATGAGGAAGAATCAAACCAATGTTCCTGTAATTTCTTCTCCCATGATTTAAAAGGGTTTCTGTACACCTTCTTTGTGAAATAAACTGAGTAATAATTACCTCATCACAACATTTTCCAAACACTTATCACTGTGCACTGCTCACAAAGAAGAATCACTAAAACCTTTCCTCTCAAAGCAAGACAGAAGCAAAGGCTTCGCCACTTCTTCACATAACAGAAGTTCTCTGAGCAGTTTACCAAAAAATCAAGATACATTATTTCTCAAAGCAAAATAACACATTGCACTTGGAAGATGTGCTCTCCATACTGAATAACACCTGTTACATACCTGAAGGGGTTTCTTGAGCAAGCCAAGTCTCCCCAGGTGGTAATTACACTGATCAAATCATCCCCACACATGTTGAAAAAATGGAGAGCAAGAAGTAAAGGTAGTTTTTAATGGATCAACAGCTTCTTCTAAATTCATTCAGCACATGAAAAGAATAAACATGGAAAATTCTGGCAATACATTAAGGCAATTCTTACACCCAAACAATCTGATAATGTAACATTGTGTACCAAGCCAGTTTTTTTAATAAATAATGATCTAAACAGAATACTAGTCAATTCACCAAAAGATATCAAAAATACCCCTTTATTACAAATGATCCAAGTATCCCCCTTGAGGCTATGACTATCAGAAAACATTTAGTCCTCTCCAGCCAATAATTTTTGGATCTGTTTTATTATGAAACTGTAACACATTTTCAATAACTTTTAGCCTTGCTATACAGAGCAACACAATTTCCCAGAACCCTTTGGAAAAACCTGACACACAAAATGATTCTCAGTCAACTTGTGTATTATTAAGCTGAAAAAAACCCCATATATCGGATCATTTGATCACTGGAGAGAATGGCAAAGTATTGGGAGCTTCAGGACAGATGGACGAACTTCAGGTCACATAAAACACTACCAAGGCTGTATTTGAAGAAAAATGTGAAAGTTTGTGAAAGTGCCCCAGGTGAAAATACTTTGTGTTGCTAAGAAACATCATCCCTGATGATGGATGAATTAAATTGTCTCAGTTAGCAGAGCCAACTCCAGGCATCCCTCGTTTATTAGGGGAATGTTTTCTTGTACTGGTAATTTATTTCAACAGCTACGTACAAATAAAAAGCCCTACCTTAAAATGAAACTGAGAATTTCAGACTTGCATTATTGATGCTAGAAAACAGATTAGTTTACATCTTGAACAGAATTTAATAGCTAACATTTAACAATGTAAACTCTAAAAATGAATATTAATACATCCAGACTATTAAGAACTTACTTTAGGATAATCTGCAGTGAAATATACTGTTCAACTTCCAAAATTACTCTATGTACAATCTAGTGAAGAACAAAACTCTTCAAATATTTCTAAGCACTGAACATCATCAATATGCAGGTAATCAAATTTTAAACATCACTGAGAGAAAAGCATATTCATTTGTCCTGTATTATGATGACAGCAACATAAAAACTATGCATGAAAGAAATTATGCAAACCACCTGCTTTGGTCATGTGGACATTGTCTTAATGTTTCATCCAATTACTTTTTTAATGTCTTACTTACAGTTTCTCCTGCAGGACAGATTTGTGAACTTAGAGCAGTGTATCTTTGCTTTTCTGAAGTGTTTGCTGCTGAACTCCCACAGATCATACCTGCTTCACCTGCCATGCACTGCACTGAGTGAAGTCCTTTCAAAGGTACAGGGGGAACAAAGGAAGGCCACTGGCTTCTCTCTTCCCACCATCTGCACATCAGGCCAGAGGAGCTCACCTGAAAGGGGAAAGAACAGCAAGCACATCTCACCTGGCACAGCCTTCAGAGCAGGACTCAACAGCAGAGGAGAAGCACAGTGAGCAGGGAGCCCCAATGTAAGAACAGTCCCGAGGTCAGGAGCAGCCCCACAACTGCTGTGCAGAGATGAGGGAAAGGGCAGGGCTTCCTTCATAACCCAGAGAGGAATATGCACGATTTTATGCCACCCAGAAACCAACACAGTTGCTGCACTGAAAACAAACCAAGTGCAAAGACCCATTTTCCAAGAACACAGCTGGCAAAGGGGAGAGTCATTAAAGAAAATGAATTTTCATTTGTCTGATGCCAAGGCTTTGGGGTTTTTCTTCCTATTTGCTAGATTGTGTTCTAATGAAGATTTCAGGTTAGAAGTCCCAAATTTTAGGCCTACAGAGTCCAATTTAAGGAAAAAGGTGGAAAACCCTCTATAAACTGTTCTTTGGATCACATCACAGCTTCCAAGTCAGAAATTACCATGCACAGTTACATGCCAGTAATACACTCAGCTAGTCAATACACAGAGCAGCCAGAGAGGCTCTTCATCCCAAATAACCCCACCACAGAGCAGAGTTACCACCAGAGAGCCCGAGGAGAAGTATTTAACAATGATACCAATTTGGCTGCACTAGAGGAGATGTGTTTCCTGTGGGCCTAATAAGGAGGAGCTTTACAATCTGAGCAGAAGCCTTTCAAAACCTCAGAGGACATGTCTTATCTACACCACTTCTGCTTCTGGAATCCCAGAAATCCTGAAGACAGAAGGCAGATCAGACTGCAGCTTTCCTAGGCACAGATGTTGCAATCACATCTGCCTTAACTGTAAGCCACAGTCCTTGTGACTTCCCAACTCTGTCAGCATCTCTTAGTTGCTTTGGTTCTGGAAACACCAAAAGGCAGAGGCTAAGTGTTTCTGATCACATCAGGTGTAGTAAAACACCAACATACGAGAAACGCATCTACAGATTATGTTCCAAGCAAGTATCAATAAAGAAAAGGTTTTTGAAGCAGAGAGCATTTCTTCCCCTCCTCCCTTCTCTACATGTTTCACAAAATAACACTTCAAATCAGACCTGACTGATCAAAGTCTTTTCTTAAAAGTGTTGACCTAGCAGCCATGAAGAATGACCATTCATGGGTCAGACACAGAAGTATAATTAAAGATAACTCAGTTTCTCTGAGGGGTGTGTAAAAGTTATCACTGACCCAGGAGTGCAGATCCACAAAAACATTCTCCAAGCTTTTTTCTTTTAACTCATTAAAAATTCCCTCCCTAAACACCTATAGCTACAAGATGTCAGATCTAATTTGGCCAGTTTCAGGCTTTGCAGTGCAAGACTGGCACAGACAGAAAGAACCAAGACCAGCAATGGCCCCAAAGACAATGAGAGAATCAGAGCACAACCCAGCTGTTTTGTGACTCCAGCTCTAAAGGCTGGGTCTGCAACAAGGAACAGGTTGCAGGACTCTGAATATAATACGCTTCTTCCTCTTGGCATTTTCAGTGCAGGATTATTTAATGTTTTCATTTATTACTTGGATGCTGAACAATACAGTTGCAAAATTTGGTAGTTACCTGGGAAATGCTGCAAGCATTCTGGGACACAGAGTTAGAATTGAGAAAAGTGGGACTAAGGGATTAACAACAGAACTGAAACTGGAGTTTTAATACTGAACACCCAAATTTAAAAAAACCAATTTATAATAATAATGATAGGAGCATCATATACAAAAGATGGTAAGATTCATTCTGTACATCACTGATACTAAGGTTGTAGACTATGTTCAGGTCTCAATACAGATACGGGAAACAAGAGCTCAGAAGAAAACCTAAGCAATCTGGAGTTACACAGCAAGTAAAAAAAAAAGAAAAAAGGTAAGAAAGAGGAGACATACTTCAAAACAGGTTAACAGCAGTTACAAGAATCACGCCCCACTACTGCAATATCCACAGCAGGAAAAAAATAAAAAAAAAACAACCCAAGAAGCTTAACAGGTTAGGAAAAAAATTAGAATAGTATTAGAGGAAATATGTTACCTCTAGGGATAGCTAAACAAGGGATTAGGTTATGGAGGGGTTACACAAATCTCCACTGATTGTTTTTAAGACCTAGTAAGAAGAACATGTCAGGAATGGCCTGTACATCTCTCTCTGGCTTGACACTGAACTACATGCTCACACATACAGTACAGGGCCTCAGCACAGAGCAATGACCTCCAGAGATCCCTGTTTTCTTTCCTAAACTTAAAGGCTGCACGAGTTTAGGCTCCTGCCAGGCAACTCAGCAGGTGACCTGACTGCTCCTTAGAGCTCCAAGCAGGCTTTTGATATCTCTCTTTTCTAAATAGCACAGGCAGGCTGTGATTGACAATTTTCTCTCACATGAAGCATGCTACCTTAAATGTGGAATACTCAGAACGATCTGCCAGGGAAATAAAGTCAAGGTACAGAGAAGGCAACAGCAACTGATCCCAGGAATCCAGTTCTGGGAAGGAAATCACAACTGCCAAATCAGGCAAGGATGCACATCCCATTAGCACCTAGAAATACAGACAGTTATATTTTCTCTGCTAGCACCTCCAATAAACAAGCCTTAATAAAAAGAAGTATTTAACAAAGTACTTAGAGAAATAAGGAGGGAAGGTTTGACGTTCCTAAGCTTATTTTCACAGCAGTATGAAAGGAAATGAGGTAGAGTCAGAGCTAATTCTCCTTATATAATTTCACATGGAATGATTAGTTCTGCCCCAACAGTAACAGCTTTCCAGAGGGTCCTACTTGTCGCCAAGATTGCATACAGATGCTCTAAGTGTAGCTTGCCTATTCTCCACTGACAACCAACTTAAAAGGCCAATATAATATTCATTTTACTATAGAATGAAACTCACAGCGTGAATAGTAAAATAATGTCAGAGCTACCATGAAACTGCAGTTGCATGTTGGGGGCTGTGACTTTTAAAAGTTTAATCACAAAATGGATTCACAGAGAAGAACTGCAAGAGCAGCCTTGTGCTTCAGCAACATCCCGTGGTCACTAAGGTTGTCCAAAAGCTGTGGCTGGACAAGGAGAGGGCAAAGGCACAGAGGAGCATTCGTGTCACATGCCCTGCTGAATATTTTCCTTTAGAAGGCAGGTTTCAATCATTACTGTGTTAATGCCCCCCCTCTCTTAAGCCTGATTAGGACAGACATTCCACATGCTGAAGGTGGTGGAATTCCTAAGTCACCTGGGTCACTTCTGGGTGAAATACCAATTACTGGTAATTTATCGCAACAAGGCCTACAAAAAGAAAGCCCTAAAAGACACCCCTCAGCCCAATGGTGAACATATCACACGGATAATCCTAAAACTCTTCGCAAAAAAAAAACTTGTAATAGGTATTAGTACTCTTATAAAGCACTGCAGTGCTTTGTGTTTAATCCTTGAATAGACACTGGTAGAAAAGCCATACTCAATTCAAAAATTTCTACCACAAATTCCAGCTCAGCTACTTCTCCTGGTTTTTAGAGGATATATACATTTCAAATATACATAATAGTAAATTTAACTATCAATGAAAAATTTAAATCACATGCCAAAACAGCATGCAAAATAATAGCATATGAACTTTAAATGTGTGTGTTTTGCAGTTTTTAGCACAACCATTTGTTTTACAAAAGACCTACAGATTAAATACAAAGTACACTATTAGTTTTAGGCACAAGAACAGCCATTTTTTATGCCTTGCCAGAAATAATGACTAATTAGGCCAGCACCACCCTGCAGTCATTTCCATAAATCTTGCCTTTACATTTAAATCACACAACAAGAAGAAAACTGACTTAACAACAACAAGAGCATATTTCTCATTAAAGTTTTCTTAAAGCAAGATCAGGACAAGAAATTATTCTGTAAAGTCAACAAGCTGATGTTATTGTTTATTTGGAGAACTTCAACTCAGACCAAACAGAAGTTTTACTCCAAAATTTGCTGTATTAAACTGCAATCCTGCACTCAGACAGGGAAAACTTTCAACTGGGAAATCACAAAACACAGAATTTCACAGGATTTTTATGGCTTTCTTATTTTGCAAAATCATCTCACAGCATATTCCTTATGTAAACCTTGAAAAGAACCAGAACATAAAAGATGCAATATGTTCAACTACTTGTTGAATTTTTGTTTTCTGGCATATTTGTATGCAAAGTAAATATTAAAGGAGAAAGACACATAGGAAATATGATTCAGATGAAATGAGGGGCTGTACTTAAATTAAGATTTTTGTTTTAAAATTATGGGAATTATGGTGCTTCTGAAAAATCACTTGTTTAATTATATATACTGCGCAAGATACTTATAAAAACACCTTATTTTCACAATGCAACAGGGATTTTATTTCTATTTTATTTACAAAGGTGTCACCTGGTAAATAACACCAATAAAACAGAGTCAAGATTTATACAGGCACATACTCCACAATAAAGTTATTAACACACAACTCTGAGGTTAGCTTTTTTTCCCTCCCCCAAAACTGATTGGAAAGAACAGGAAAAAGGGGATATTTTTCTAAGAGGTGGTCTGGAAATGGAGCTAAGTCACACCACCACTGCTCTGGCTAATCATCCATTCTGAGTTTTAAGCACTCCCAAACATTTCCTTTTGCATGTATGCACAGAGGTTTATGATATTCTGGAAGTTCTTCCATACAATGGCTTTACAACAGGTCTGTTTCTAATATGTACATTTTATTCGGCTTTAGGAGGATTAACCAAAATTCTTAGTTCTTGAGGAAAATAAGGCCTGGCAACAGCAAAGTCCTCAGCCTTCATTCCAACATGCTTGACCACTGAATCCTGCCAGGGTGAGTCATGCCCAACATGGGACATGGATTCCATCCCAAGAAGGAATAAAACACTGAATCATATTAAATCTGCATCCAATTACTTAGGCATGAACTCGAAGGGTGTGTTTTTATCTCAATGACAGCTTCTAAAAATGACTGTGAAAGAAATCTTGCACTCTGGATGGTGTTTTCTCCATCAAGACCATGACCACCACACATTTTCTGTTGCCAGAGGCATGGCCAAAGTGACCTTCTTAAGAACCACGGTTGCACCTCCAAGAAGAAAACATTCCCATGACATTTAGGGCAATTTCATACTTGTAATATTGAGTATCAGTAACACAGACAACCTGCCGCACAAGCAGGCACTGACTGCCCAAAAATAATTTTGGAACAAAACTGGAAAACAGCACATGAAGCCACACTGGTCACACTGTTGTAGAGCCACAATACATACAGATGTTTTCAGATGCAAAACTAACTAAATTCCCCCTTTTTTTGAGCACCCTAACATTAATTTTTTCACAATTCAGCAAATTACATATGTAATAAATTTTGCACATTTGATTATATGCAATATGTAATACACACACAGATATTTAAATCAAAGTTGCTTATACAAGATTGACTTACTTCGGGATTTATGTATCACAACTGCTTGTGTTCTATGTTTTGACCCTAAAAAAAATAATTATTGGGGGGGGGAACCAAACCACACTTTGTGCCTGGCCTTGCCTGTTTTCCTCCAACTTCTGCATTTCATCATTAATGTTACATACTTCACTGTTAATTTTAGACATTCCTCCCGTTCTCATTTGGACATCAAAGAGCTACTCGTACCCAAAATACCAGCAATCTGAAATCCTGGCTTCCCTACTTATTGTCGTTTATAACTTGAAAAGATCTTTGATTTCTTGCCTACAGGAAATATTGCTGATCAAAAATAAAACATATATATGCTCCCATGAATTCCTATAGATGGGGTCCAGGATTTACAATAATAGACAGAAGACATGGTTTTCAGATTTACATTTCCTACTCTGCCTGGTGCTTCACACGTTTATTTTTACTTTCACATCTGACATGCAGCAATATGGCCAGCTAAGGTGTACGTTTAAGACATCCTTTGATATAAATCCATGGAGAAGTGAAATTCACACCAGGTTCTGTGTCCTTGCAGCACTCAGGCCCCCCTTCCCCACCAATAACTGCTCCACTTACGGATGGCTGGGGGCAGCCCAAGGCTGGCTCTCCACAGCCCCTCGTTAACAATTCTGCCACCAAAGATTAAAGTGATCTTCCTGCTTTACAAACTCGGGAGAGAACATTTCTCACATACAAATGGCAAAGAAAACCAACATGGTAGCCAGCTTTTTTTCCTTTCTGAAATGCATGCTGCATGAGTTCCTAACAGCCTTGAGTATATATTTAGAGTTTACCCTTCACTTCTGCAATTTTTTAAAATTAAACATAATAGTGAGTTATACAAGCAATTCCAAACAATGAGAGACTCACTCTGTTCAAGTCAGCAAATCATTTGCTTTGCTTTTGTTACTACTCCCACTACACAACAGCTCCTGTCTCAAGCAGTAGAACAGTCAACACTAAGATGTAGTTATTTATACCAGCATTACAGAATAGAATCATTCAACAGTTCGGGTTGGAAGAAAACTTAAAGATCATCTCATTCCAACTCCCTGTCATGGGCAGGGACACCTTCCACTACACCAGGTTGTTCCAAGCCCTATCCAGCCTGGCCTTCAACATTTACCACTACTATAACTAAGAATAACACATATACCACTAAAAATCAAACCTTAAAATATATTTT
>NW_008239283.1:1043091-1045345 GCF_000691975.1 Corvus brachyrhynchos | reverse complement strand
CAGAACACAGTTGTGTTCATGCAGGAATGTATGTGTTACATATACCAACCCAATTTTTATAGAAACAGCAGTTACCACATTCATTTAACCAGGTAACATATCAAGTCTATGGACAAGACTTCCTCATTGCAACCGGAAGAGATAATTCAAGACAATATTCCAGATCAAATATTTGCTCAACAGCTGTAGGAGAGACGCTTTACCACCATGGCTCTCCCAGCCTGGACTTCATGGGATTGTTTTGGACAAACATATTCTGATCTTGTGAAGCCAAACAATGAGATGCATATATACTTCACTTCTCTTCTGTAAGTTAGATCCCAGCTTACAGACAGTAAGGAATTTAAATACAGCAGATGGCTCTAGAACTCCTGGCCTTCTCTATGTCAGGAAGTGCTTGGCATTATTACAGCTTCCAACAGCCATTCAGGTTTTGCACAAGCAGCTGATTCCAAGAACCCCAAGTGAAGGAAAGTACACTAAAAAAGTGCTGCTTTGATGATAAAAATCATCTATTTAAACACTTTCACCAGTGCAGGACATTGGTCAGAGACCACAAACCTTCACTGCTCTGATCAAAACAGAAAGGAACAAAGACAATTCTGGAAATTGGGACAGAGGCCTAAAATGCTCAAGGCATGTGGCTCTGAGCTATGGGCTTAGAGCACTTTGCAGTCACAGGGCATAGAAAACATTTATAAAAAGCTAAACCAGGAACTTTTTGTTTTCATATTCTCAAATTTTATTGAGCAAAATGTTTGAGGATAGTTTATTGCTTTTACCGGCCACTCCAAAGTGGGCCTCCAGCCAGCTAGGTCTTTAAAATATGTCTATATCTCTGGTTTTAAAACAATGTTAAGGAAGTTGTATAACTTTTACACTGGCATCTGAGTGACTTAGCAGCAAAAGCGACAGGTTTCAGCTGTAACACAGGCACTTTGCAAGCTACAAGGCACCACTTTTCCAACAGCACCTGTTGCACTTGGTATCGATCCTAATGCAGGCAAGGGATCCATAAGGGTTAATTAACAGGTGTGTAACTCAGGGCAAATCCCAGGAGACTGAAATTCAGGTGTACCAGAAATCAAACTGTGCATTTTATCAGCTGAGGGAGGAAGTTAGTGCTCCGTTTGTAAAGTACCGACACCCTGAGCTGAGCAGAGTGCTCTCCCTAGGTTCCTATCATTAAACGGGGAAACTGACCAGAAAGTTTGCAAACAAGTCAATTACAAAGCATACTTGTATATTGCTACATTTGTAAACACCAAGGTGTTTATACTATGTTGAGAATAGCCTTCACTTCCTTACATACTTACAAACCCCAAATAAAAGCACTGATTTAAAATCCAACATGCCCTTAATTGATTTGTGCAACCTGGATTCACAGCATTTGAACTGACTACAATACACCTGGACTTTCAAGAAGGGGAAAAAAGGATGAGGCAGGAATACACTCTACATTAGGCCTTGAAAGCCTCAATTAAAATTCAAAATTGTACTTTGTATAGAGGCTCTTTACATAAAAACCCTGTCATGGTTAAGATTTAAGGTTAACCAGGTTAATAGAGTCCAATAAAATAGCTCTATTGAATTATGCTAAGCCATTGTTATAACCCACACTAAAATCTGCTACCTGACTATTGGGCTCAACTCTGAACCATAAATTAAGCTTCAAACTCTTTTCTACACTTCTTTAAAAAAAGAAAGCATATGCTTTTGCACCTTTAAAAGGTTTCTCTCCTCCAGTCTGCTACTCCAGTCACCACAGTCATGTGTTAAAAGATTTGTGCAGACCTGCCAAGTCCCATTCATCCCAGACACACTTTCCTAAAGTTGGGATATGTTTACAAAGTAGATTTAAGCAGCTCCTCTGCTGCAAAGTGTTCTGTTCCACGGCATTCTTAGCTTAAAATAATAAAACCGATATCCTAAAATATACACATTTTGTAAAAGTAGTATTTTTTATGGTTTTGTTTTTCTTCTTCTATAAAGCTTGATGGAATGCCAAAACTAAGGGTGCAATTTTTCCAGACTCCTTCACCAGCAGAAGTGCTTATACGTATAAACATTTTAATTTTGATACGTGGAATCAACCCGGGTTCGGATTTCGCCGCTCCCTTTAACTGCTCACAAAAAGCAGCCCCTGCCCTGCACACCTCGTATGTCAAAGCAGAGGAGCAAAAGAAGAGCGTCTGTAAGAAACACCCTCCCCACGAGCACTCCGAACGCGCGGGCCCCGGCGGCGGCTGCGGCG